>NC_079447.1:15487131-15557131 GCF_903798145.1 Danio aesculapii | reverse complement strand
GATATGGTTTGATGCTACGCCATAATAATAAGGCAGGTTTCTGAAATAATTGCGCTAGTATGTGGCATTACAGCGAGCAAGTATGAAGTTTGATGCAATATTCTGAAATAAATGCAGTGTGCACAACAAGGCTTGGGGCATTAGGTTTCAAGCATAGTGAAAAACTGAAATACGTCTGAATAAGAGGGTAAATTACAGTAGGTAAAGCTTAGAAACTGGTACATTTACACTTTCAGTTGTACTCGCATAGTGTAATTGCTACAAACATACTGCTACTGTAATTTACACTAATTCAGATGGATTTAAGCTTTTCATTATGCTTTTTTTCACTATTTAAAAACATCAAAATATGTAATGTGATGCTTTGTAGAATTAAGTGCATATATTTTTAAATCTTAAAAACGTTGAGGCAAACAACTGTAATCATGTCCTGCAATCCAGTAAATAAAGGGAAATGTTTGCATTCTAGGACAGAATACAAAAGGCATTATTTTTGAAGGATTTTATGGGAATTATTTTGGGCTGAACTGATTTTCCCAATATAATATTTCAAAATAAGTTTATTTTGTTAACCTTGCAAAAAAAAAAAAAAAGGACGACTTAAAATAAAACTAAGGAAAGCATATGTCATTTGTGCTTGGATAGCTGAAAAACTATGCCAAACACTGTGTGTTTTGTGCTTGAATCAGGAATAGTTATAGAATGTGGGGTATACTGTAGTATATTATTTAAAGTTGTACTTGTATTACTGTATATTAATTCATATATAACACATATTAAGCATGCTCATATTGTGCATCCTCTTCCATACCTACATTTATAAAGTTACTAATTATTAATGTATATATATATATATATATATATATATATATATATATATATATATATATATATATGGTGGTGCAGTGGGTAGCACCATCGGCTCACAGCAAGGTCGCTTGTTCGAGCCTTGGCTGTGTCAGTTGGCGTTTCTGTGTGGAGTTTGCATGCATGCGCTATACAGTCGGTGAATTGGGTAGGCTAAATTGTCCGTGGTGTATGGGTGTGAATGGGAGTGTATGGGTGTTTCCCAGTGATGGGTTGCAGCTGGAAGGGCATCCACTGTGTAAAACATGTGCTGGAAAAGTTCATTCCGCTGTGGCGACCCCAGGTTAATTAAGGGATTAACCAGAAAAGAAAATGACTGAATGAATGAATATATATATACACATACACACATACATACATACATACATATGAATAACCAAAATATAAAAGTAACAAAACTATATTATCAAAAGGTTTTGTGGCATTTCACAAGGTCAAGCAAGAACAGATTAAAACTGACGAGTTGCAAAGATTCAAAAGATACAAAAGCATGAATAAATCATTCACAATAAGATCAATAACAAAGTGTAATAGCAGTTAAAAAATACTTTACGGTTTTAATTTAAGGTCCATTGAGTACATTAGACTCCCAACCACCCCCCCTCGTATATTTCCCGTATAACTGATTTCTTTTATCTTTGCCATGATGACAGTACATAATATTTTACTAGAGATTTTTCAAGATAGTATTAAAGTTGAATCTAAAGGCTAATCTATGTTAATTAGGCAAGTCATTGTTTAATGATTATTTGTTCTGTAGACAATTAAATAAATAGCTTAGGGTGGCTAACAATATTGACCCTAAAATGGTTTTAAAAAAATGTAAAAACTGCTTTTATCCTAGCTGAAATAAAACAAATAAGACTTTCTCCAGAAGAACAAAGTATTATAGAAAAAAAACTTGACAAATTTCTTTCTCTGTTAAATATAATTTTTGAAATATTTGAAAAAATAAAATAAAATAAAAAACACTGAAGGGCAAAAACTTTTTTTCACTTCAACTCTAAGTTTGCTCAATATCTTTTAAACAAAGTTAAAGTATTGCCAACTGTAGCTTTTAATTAGCATTATTCTGGTGATATATTTTATGTAAAAATGTTTTTCATTTTGTATTTTTACACTAATATATTTGATGTTTTTATGATTTGATGTATGCTTTTATGTGAAGCACTTTGAACTGCTTCCTACATGCCATTCTTGAAATGTAAAACATTTTAATGAAAAAGAACCCAAGTTTACCCATTAGTATATTTTAAATGAGAGCAATTAGCGCTAACAATCATATCTTACTGCTATTTTGTTAAACTATACCTTCAGCAACACAGCAGACACTAAAACATAAAAATAGCCAAATAGTACGCACATCCTGCCATTGATAAGTGACATCTGTGCTTCGCCGCACTTGAAAAGCACCACTGGCATGTTGAATACTAAAGAACCCTGCTGCTTCCAGTCCCGAGGACGTCAAGGATATTTAAAGGCCATCGCAATATTGGAACGGAAACAAACGGATGGCGAATACTTGACAGGAGAAAGACAAACAGGATTGCGTCTCTCACAAAATCACCTCAGGGGAAGATGAAGAGCTCAGGGAGGAGGTGGAAGCGGGGACTCAGCAAGACTTACCACAAATCCGGGCCGACAGAAGCAGGTGTAGCCATGGCCAGGCTCATTCTGGATGCACATTCCCTGGTTGCATGGTTGCAGCAAGCACTCATTAATGTCATCTTCACAGTGAAGACCTGTCCAACCTGCCAGGAACAAAAAAAAAACCCTGTGAGTGCCACAGTGAGCTCAAGCCCGTAACCAACAATCCTCCACCTCCCTCCACTTTTCTACACCATCTCCATTCCTGCATCTTTCTGGAAAGCGTCCACAGGCGCGCACATACAGACGGGCTGAATACATTTTAATACTCTATGAGGCTTGTGTCTGTTTCAGTATAGCCTGCATGAGCAAATGACTCCCCCGAGGAAGGTAAGTGATTTTTGCATGGAGGAATCAAGATGCATGAATGAGCCAAAGCATTTTAGAAATCTTCATTCTCTCTTGTGAACTTCAGATGAGAGATTGTCGGCAGAGTAAAAAGAAGTGACTGAAGAGATTTAGAACTGTACACATGAATTCCCACAACTGAAGATTTATGCATATAAAAAGTGGAAACTTTCCTGGAAGTGATTAAAACTGTTAATAAAACTTGGAGGACAAAAAAAACAACAACCTCAAACTCACAAAAGTTGCCCTTGAATGTTACATTTATTTGATCCAAAAATACAATGTAAAACCAATTTAGTAATGCTAAACTATTATTAAAATATTCATAATTATATGTCATACACTAAGTACATAAAATATTGTAATATGATATGTATGTTCTTTCATTTTAGTTGTCTTTTAATGCTTTAGTTTTAATTTCCAAAATGAATCCTTATTGCACTTAAGTTTAAAACGATAATAAAGCTTGTTAACAAGTTTTTAATGATTTATACGGTGACCGTGTGAACTTTACGCGCTGCAATTTAAGAAAACACACGCGCTTACAAATAAAAACCAGCAAATTGAGAAAGGATCTTCATCAGTTTAACAACATACACACAAACACATTTTTTAAAAAACACGCTGCATTTTTACACAACGACAACAATTAATAAAATGCACTGAATTTTCTCACAAAGCAAATAATTTCTGAAAAGGCACTGTAATTTCTGACAACACACACACACACACACAAAACAGAAAACAATGGAAATGTTTAAAGGGGAACCAAAAACATGACCGATGCCGCTGTGCCATGACTATTGCTCAGTGAAGCTGTAGGTGATCTTTGAACGGTGAGTTTTATGCTTGTTTATTGTAATATCCCGATTCCAGTGTCTTTAGTATTTATTAGCTTAAATAACCATAATCTAAATAGCTGGGCCCATCACATTTTAGGGTTTCCTTGAAACATTTTAGTTGTGTTGTGAGAAAATGCAGCACATTTTCATAAAATGTTTGTGTTGTGAGAAAATGCAGTGCGTTTTATTAATTGTTTGCGTTGTGTGAAAATGAAGCATGTTTTTAAAAAATGTTTTGTGTTGTGAGGATTTGCAGCATGAATGCTGTCAAACTGATGAAGATCTTTGTGATTGCACATATTTTCTTAAATTGCGGCACGTTAAGCTCTCTCGGCCATCATAGATTTATGAAGGAATTATAATGCTTTGTTTTTTCCCTGATGGCATTGTCACACACTGTTGTTTCACCTAAAAACATTTTAATAATTCCTTTGTCTCACAGCGGCGTCATATGTGGCGATAGGGCTCATTTTGAACTGTCACTCACTGTATTTAGTCACACTTTTAGGGCTCTATTTTAATGATCTAGGTGCAAAGTCTAAAGCGCATGGTGAAAAAGCATTAAGGGCGTGTCCGAATCCACTTTTGCTGTTTTAAGGACGAAAAAAATCGGTTTGTTAAGGTGGTAAATGGTATGAGTTGATACATAAACTAAAGTCTCACCATACATTTTACAATGCAACTTCTGTGATGCCAATAATATTTCAACACTAATATTTCAGTCACGTGATCTTCAGTATTCATTTTGATTGGCTAATTTGCAATGTACAATGTACAAACTTTATATATTATTTATTTATTATTCTATTATTATTAATGAATCGCTGAATCAAATTGTTCATATTGTTTGGATAGTTCACCTAAAAAAAAATGTTTGTTAATTTACTGCAGGTGACTTTTCATCTTCAGCACCACAAACTTTTTTCTTTTAATCTTAAACTGTCTTTGGTAATTAAAAAAAAAATTTTTAATTGCAATTAGCACAAACACTGAGTAAAAACAAACAAACAAACAAACAAACAAACAAACAAACAAACCAAAGAAACAGAAACCTATATAAGCACACAAAAAAATCTTACCATTGCTCCTAAAAAAATCCTCCTTAAAGATAAAAAAGACCCTAAACATCATAAATTACAAATCATACAAATCATAATTAAAATAACCCAAATGCAATCTACTGTGAGTGCCACAGCGAGTTCAACCCCACAATCCTCCACCTCCTTCCACTTTTCTACACCATCTCCATTCCTGCATCTTTCTGGAATGCGTCCAGAGGTGCACACATACAGACGGGCTGAATACATTTTAATACTCTATGAGGCTTGTGTCTGTTTCAGTATAGCCTGCATGAGCAAATGACCCCCCTGAGGAACGTAAGTGTTTTTTGCATGGTGGAATCAAGATGCATGAATAAGCCAAAGCATTTTAGAAATCTTAATCTCTCTTATGCACTAGTTCTGACATACGATTGTCAGAAAGACATTGAAGGAAGATTCATGAACATATGGCACAAACTAAACAGTTAAAATTTGCTGAAATTTAAACAGTTAGAATTAGCTTTATGGATTTATAAAATCAAATCAATGGTTATCAGCACTTTTTTTAAGAGTAAAACAATACATTGTTTGATCACATTTTACACTAAGGTTTTATTAGTTAATGTATTTAATAATGAACAATTACTTGTACAGCATTTATTAATGATAGTTCAACATCTACCAATGCATTATTAAAATCCAAATTTATGTTTGTTAACATTAGTTAATGCACTGTGAGATAACGAGAACTAACAATGAATGACTGTATTTTCATTAAATAACATTAACATAGATGAATAAATACTGTAATAAATGTATTAGTCATTGTTAGATCATGCTAGTAAACACATTAACTAATACAGCCTTATTGTACTAGTGGTTTTGACAAACTATAAGACTTCTAACAATACATTGAAGTCTTATGAAGAAAAATGATTGGTCTGGGCAAGAAATTGAGCATTATATACAAAACTACTATATTTAATAATTTAAAAAAAGATCTGAAATATTTTTAGATTTTATAGTTTGGCTTTTTGTTTAAAAAGACGTTAGGGAAGCACGCATATACATACATACATATCCATCCATATATCCATCCATCCATCCATCTATACAACAGTTCTGTCTGGTTCTTAAATTAGATTGGTTGATAGTCATGCGATATTCTGCAATATCAGCACTCATACAGCCTCTTCACCCTTCTGTATTACTCCACCCACATAGTATGACAAGCACAGGAATAAACTCTCACTACAGCCTGACAAAAATTGCAACTGTGAAAAAATGTACTTTTGAGGCTTTTTCAGGTGAAAATGTAACTGTTTAGATTGCAACTATGTGGTTTATTTATGAGGATAGTGCCTATTTTAAAATATGTTTGCATAATTTTGGAGATTTAATGTGTCGTCAGCCATGCAGAAAAAGAAATTGACGCTTGACGTTCCTCCACAAGATAGTGACAGAGACCAAAAAATAAGTCCTTAAAAGGGAGAAAAAACTTCAAACGTAATTTCAAACTACAGCTGACCAAATCTTTGTAAGTGACATTCTAAGTCAAACTCTCTCCTTTGCATTTTGTATTACTGTAGTTAAATACTGGGAAATCACAGTAGACTGATGGCATTTCATGCCGTTCAGCCTTATAATCTTAAAATGTGAGCAAAATCACCTGTTTTGTCATCACTTTAGATATTATGCTAGCGAATCATTCAAATACTAGTTCTAAAGTGACATTTGTAAAATGGCAACACTTTCTGCTGTTCTGATGTCAGCTGCAGATGTGAATGAATGGCGGAAGAAAGTAGTTCACACAAAATAGTTTTTGAGACTCTGTTTTATACACATGATGATGCCATCAAACTGTTGTATAAAAGCAATATTACACGAGTAGCAGTGCGATATGCCAATATATTGGCACTGTTGGGGCACTAAGGCACTTGACATGCAGCCTCGAGCCAACGCACACCTTCCACTAGTGCTGTTATACAGCCATATCACACTGCTGCTTGTGTGATATTGCTTATATAAACTACAGTATAAGCAACTGTTTGATAAAAAAAGTGTTATCTTTACATGCAGTATTAGGCTGGAAAAACACAAAATATATCAACATGAGAAAAAAATGCATGTCGTCAAGATATGTACAAATGTTATGTATAGACTAAAAGCTTAAAATAGCACTAATAACACTCCCTGTAGGTAAAATGCTATTCATGTGTAATATATTTTCTATAAGATGAAAGCCTCACCTGGTCGACAGTGGCATTGGTAGCCATTGATGAGGTCTTGGCAGATGGCCCCGTTAATGCACGGCTCCGAGCAGCACTCATTCATCTCCACCTCACAGAAATCTCCCATAAAACCTGGCCGGCAGCTGAATAAAAGAATTCTTCCTTTAAACATTGCTCAGAGAATCAGATGTTTTTATTCTCCAAAACCATGTCCCTTTAAAAGGTTGAACAGAATGCTACGACTTCCTGAGCCACAGCCTTGAGCCCATCAAAAAAGCAAATATTCAAAAGGGAAAAAAATATAATTAATGACAGACATATGGTCAGCTAAGCTTGTGAAAGCGCTGCCACACAGATGGTGAGCAAACGGAAAAATGTCTCATTAACCAAAGTTTGCAGGCTTATAGCAAAACTTCCTAAATATTTCCTGAAATTTTTCAGATCGGGTCAATTTGTCTGCACCCTTAAAACTGGAGGAGGACTTCTTGAAAAATGACACTCGGTTGACATGTTGTGCATTCACTGATCATTATGAGACCGTTTGATATAAAGCTCTATGAGCGGTTCACACTTAAAATGCACATTTCAAAGGGTTGAAATGACAAATGCTGTGCTTGTACATCTGAAAAATGCTTCTGCATAAATCATAAATCAACTCACATGAAACGTTATAATTCAAAACAAACAAAGAAGCAAATGTTTGTTTTGTCCCCGCACCTGTAAGTAGAGGTTTGTGAGCAAATAACAGACATGAAGAAACATTAGCAAGTCTAAAGCTCAGCAAAGGGAAGTTGGCCATTTGGTCGCAGTAAAAAATCTAAAGTCAAAATGAAAGACACAGTCAGATACTCTTTAAAAAGTGTCTAAATGAAGAGAACTACTTTATATAAATAATATATACAGTATATATGTGTGTGTACACATTTTTTAAATAATGAATAGTTATTAAATTAGTTCATTTATTTAGTCTTTGCCATGATATAAGTACAAACTATTCCACTAGTTATTTTGCAAGATATTAGTACTGATATTAGCACATAATGTGCAATTTAAAGGCTTAACTAGGCTAATTAGATTAACTACACTGTGCCAATTAGTTAGCACAACTTAATATTTTGTGTTAAGTTAACTTTTCTGGATTGAATATGTTGACAACTTATTTATCAAAGTTTTACTTATTAGACTTAAAAAAATGGAAATGAAAACATTTTTAATGAAATAAACCCACTTTAAAATTGTATGTGTATGCATTTATTTGTTTTATTTTGGAGGACAACAGACGATGAACGTCTTTTTGTAGGTTTAAAATTCGATTGTGGTGGTAAAAAATGGCTTAAGCAGGTTGACAATTTGTGCAAGGTTTGGATCAGTTTAGATGTTCTTAACGTGCATTTTAAGTTAAATATTGAACACAAATCAAGTGTGTGTACCTACTCATTTAGTTTGGGAGGGTTTTGGTCAGTTTGGGCTGGAAACATCCAAGCAACACTGACCTCAATTTGTGTGTTTGTCTGCAGTTTATAACGTCAGATATAGGGCGGCACGGTGGCTCAGTGGTTAGCACTGTCACCTCACAGCAAGACGGTTGCTGGTTCGAGTCCCAATCAGTCTTCAAGTTTCCTTTGCATGCTTTGGTTTCCCCCACAGCCCGAAGACATGTGGTATAAGTGAATTGAATATACAAAATTGGCTGTAGTGTGTGTGAGAATGAGAGAGTTAACATGAGTTAAAACAACTTCAATATTTAAGTTCACTAAACTTAAACTATGTCTATTACACTTTATAAATTCCTATCAATATTATTCTTAAAGGATCATGAAACACCAAAAAAAAAAAAATTTTGAGATGTTGACAGTCATATATATGTCCCACGTTGCTAAAAACACTATTAGGAAACAAATTTCACAAAAAAAGCGAAAACTGATTTTTTTTTTGTTTTTTTTTTTGCATTGTTCAGAGCAAATTCGTTCTTCCAGTTTGAAAAGAAATTTTGAAGCATTAAATCATGAGAAAAACTTAGTTTGAACCAACCAGCGCAGTTTTTAAAGACATACCTTAGTCAAAATCATTTAGCTACTAAGTTTACAGTTATATCATTAAAATATTATGGACTGAAAGATCCACTGTAAATCCTGCTCTCCGAATGTAAACGTGTAAACACCTTAAATCAAACTATTACCGCTGTGTATGTAGGATTTTCGCAGCAAATGATTTCTGCCAGCTGTTTGACGCTTTTCTCTGCACCTAGCGAGTCTCTGTATCTACCGAAAAACACATGCAGTGTCAAATTCCATTAGAGCTACACTCTTCCAGCAGTTCCTCACATCCAATATCTTGTTTGTCATGGGGGGCATGCATGAAATGTTCCTGAATGAAAGTGAAAGTGCCAAACTGCAGTTAAATTTGACAAATTAAGAATGAAACACCTGAAATTACATGAAACTCCGGAGGAAATGTGGAT
Source organism: Danio aesculapii (assembly GCF_903798145.1). Classification (NCBI taxonomy): domain Eukaryota; kingdom Metazoa; phylum Chordata; class Actinopteri; order Cypriniformes; family Danionidae; genus Danio; species Danio aesculapii. The sequence continues at coordinate 15,547,695 of NC_079447.1, read as the reverse complement.
AGCATAGTGACGCAATGACATTGATCAATCTACTGTATGTACTTTAACATGTAAAACAGAATCGAGAAAGGAACGTTCAAAAAGCAACTCATGTAAACACCGTAATCATATTATTGTCTTATTCAGATTAAGGCAAATCATTCGATTACTGATGTCCATGTAAACATACAGTAGTCACTGTCTATCTCACCTGTGTCTGTGTTGCTCCTGTAAAAATCAGTGCGTGCATTTACTGATACTCCCCTTTTCATGCAAACCCTTCCTCTTTCGCCATGCAACACTCCCACCTAAACAAAGTTAGACTCACCCACATTCCTGACTCTTTTTTTATTGGTCTTTTGTATGACAATACAAATTAAATATTAAGAGGTAAACAGTAATGTATTGTCCATTATTAATCCCACCCCTTAACCTCTCATTCATTAACTCAACAAAACAATAAATACATAAATACCAAATTAAGAAAATTAAATACATAAGCACATGACATCAGAATAACTGGATACAGATGGGAAAAATAATAATTAAAATAATAATAAATAATAAAATAAAAATTATTATTTTATTATAAAAAAAAAAAACCTTCTGATAAAATGGTAAATGTTACAGATTGCCAGCACCATGTGTAATAGGCAGGCCTTTGATGTAATCAAGAAAGGAATCCCAAGTCTTATAAAAGGAATCTAGTGAGCATCTCAGCTTTTACATCTGACTCTTGACTCTTTTCAAACTAGAGGTGTGTGTGTTGGGGGGTTTCATGGCCCTTTAATTACAACAACTTATCTATACAAGTTAACTAAATCTAGACCACGTCCATTACATTTGTCAAGTCATGTCAACTTTATTATTTAAGTGAAGTAAACCTATAAGGCAGTGCGAACACTTACCTTTTATAAGTTCAAACAACAATATTTTTTTACAGTGTAGGCAAGTTAGGTCAGGGAGGCATTTTATTGGACAAAAGTGATGTGTTCTGTAGCCAATTGGATAACAAAATCCTAAAGTTAAAATCTTTAAATGCCATTTTTAATATTTATTTTTATTCCAGGCAAATAATAAGAAAAAAGACTTTCTCCAGAAGAAAAAAAGATAATAGGAAATGCTGTGATGTATGCAGAATAAGAGGCATTTCTTTCGTTCTTAGGCAGCTTTAATTTCATTCATATCAACATATCAGCACCCAGTGTGCTCTGAATCTCTAACGGTATGCAAAATGACAGAGGCTGATTTAAAATTGATTGAACTCCAGTTTTTTGGTCTTTAAAATGTGTGCTTTTGTCCATTACCAAATAAGCCAGCCTTTAATACAATCGTTCTGCGAGTCATCAGTCTGCAAGTGATTTTAAATGAGAGTAAACACAAAGTGGGACCGGGGCGTTTGTTTTCCATTTGAGAAAATCAATCCAAAGAGGCCTCATTTAGTCAGACAATGCTTTCTCATTCCACAGCTGTCTGTCTGTCCATGCATCTGTCCTCCTGACACGATGAGAATTGCAAATAGCATTATCGCCAGGGCTAATCAGAAAGTCTGGACAGAGGGCTTATTCACATTAGAATATTGTCTTAGGAGGAAGAGATAATGAGATATGTTATGTGTTGGATGGGCCCTTTTATGCAGAATGTGTAATGCACCACAACGCAATTTTAGCCCTTCAGTTCAGCGTTAATGTTGTAGCAGCTGCTGCATAATAATCCACTCTGGCAACCTTACAGACCTTTACAGACCAAGAGGCACCACGGATATGTATCTGAATCAGAGTCTGGCAGTAACTAATCACAGTTAGATTTTTAAAAAGAACATGATGTGGGTTTATGGTTAGTTTGCTTCCATTTAAAAGAGCCATATAACGAAAATCTGGAAATACCATAGCTTAATAATAAGAGTTCAGGGAACATTACAGTGAGCATCAAACACCATTGTTTCCTCATTCTCGTGTAAATCCATTGAGTGTAAAGTCAGAACAAAACACAGATTGTTACTTTGCACACAGAATCATTAATATGCATGCCCAAGGCTAAAATTGATTGGCTTTTCCTAGCGAGATTATGGCAATTTTCCCCTTTATTTTTAAGATTATCTAAGTTTATATTAAACTTTCTATGTACAGTAGGTGACACTTTAATATAAGCGCCTTGTACCGCCGCCGCTCTAAAGGAGTAAGAACATGTTTTTTTTAGGTGTAGTTTGCAACTATGCCGCCAGGGGGCACAAAGGGATGGGACATAAACGGACAGAAACAGCCTATAAAGTAGCTGTAAATACTCTGCTACTTCTAAATAAAGATAAACAATAAAACAAAGCATTGTAATTCCTTCAAAATCATTAAAAACTTGTTAATAAGCTTTATTATCATTGTAAACGTGTTAAGTGCAATGTGGAATTATTTTGGAAAGTAGAATGAAAGAAATAAAAGACAACTAAAATGGACGTGCAAACACAAATAAGTAGGCCTAAATAAATAAATATATAAATAAATAAATAAATAAATAAATAAAGCAGTGTTTCAGCCTAAATATAGAGAGATGTACAGTGTTATTTTAATAGGCACCTAGGTTACCCCTTTTTTTCAGATTTAAGTCTTTCGTGTCTTCAGAATGCTCAAAACACCCATCAGATTTTTTATTATACTATTTATAAGTTTCTTTTTTATAGCTTACTGAGTCAGGTTGCGGTTTTGTTGTACTGCGCCTTTAAGGCTAGTCCTCCCTGCCCACCATTTCTACATGCCTTTCTGCGTGCTTTAATCTCCTCCCTCGGCTGATTCAGACAGACATAAAGGAAGAAGATCTCACGTAGCGTTTGTGAGAAATACTACAATCAGAACTTTACCAATTAGTATTTGATGCATTTGTTGTGGATTTGCAACGATGAGTGCAAATCCATTTGCAACGATTGCAACAATGTCATTTTAAAGTTCACATGCACACACACAGATACACACACACATACACAGCGCAGACACGTACACACACAGACAGCGCGCTCGTTTAGCTTTGCACTCTTCTTCCACGCATATGTGGCATGATACAGGTTAATATCAACTGCTGTATGGATATCTGTTATGTTAATGTATAAAATAAACCTGATTTAACGTCCACAAACCGGGATTGAAGCATCTTCTTTTATAATTGTTCTGACATGCGGCTGTGCTGATGAAGTAAAGCTGAAGTAAATCGCTGTAATTCATTACACACATGCACTGTTTTAAAACATTTTAAACATGTGAAACTTACTCTTGATCACGTTTGATGATGATTGATGATCCTAGCAAACTGAACAGACCTTTTATTCCCGGTTGCTTTGCGCATGTCCTGTCTTGTTGGTATGATGATACACGTGACTACCGGGACATGTTAATACACAGCTGTCAATCAATTCGGTGGGCGGGGGACTGCACTCCTACGTCAAGTTGCGGTCGGTCTGAAAACCGCTTCAATTGGTCCACCGTTTTTATGTTGTTAAATTGAGAAAAAAAGGACTGGGTGTGTTTATATCACCCCAATATGACGGTCTATACACTATATCTACACATATGTCTGTCCAAACAGCTTGAAAAGTAGATTTTTCACCCTTTAAAGTGATAGGACTAAGTCAATAAAAATGCTTTTATATTTACGTTCTCTTTACATTTTCATTGTTGATTACATTTTACCATCTCATTTTATGTCTCAATTAATGTACATAAATAATTAAATAGGTCTAAATAATTATTTATTTAAATACATTTCCTGAGAAACGGTTCGGCTCTATTTTATATAGGCCCACTATAATTAAAAAGAAAGCTTGCAAAGTGGGCTATATTGTTTTAATTCTAGCCTATATTATTTAAATTCATTTCCATGTATCTGTGACTTGCGGTTCAATGTGTGCATGCTGAGCGAGATGAGAAACAACAAGGCAATATTGACTTTTTTATAGGCTATAGGCTTCTATTGTTTGTAATAATTTAGTTTTTACATATAGTATTGCATTAATTTGCATAGACGTTTTATAGTTTATATTTTCATCTGTGTGTGGAACTCGCTTTTGCAGCAGGCGGTTAAAACGCAAGATGTGCAGGGTGCATAAACAGCATGCAAAATGCTTGTGGCCATTAGAAAATCATTTTAAAAAGACGCCTCAATGCAAAAGCAAGAATTCTTAAGATTTCACGTATGATTTTAAAAGACGACGTACCGGGGGTATAAGCAAAAAATCTGAAAAGTTGTCATCCAATGTTATGCCTGGATTTCATAAACAGCCTTGCATTTACTAACACAGACAATATTTGAAGCATTTGGAAGTAATTAGCTTTTTCCTCTTCTAGAAAAACGTCATAAGAACAATGCTTAGTGGCTCAATGTGTTACAACAGTGTTTTTAAAAGACTAAACACTTTATTGATACAGTACACAACCAAGCACATGTGGTCAGAACACAAACGAGTCGCAGGTAATGAACTATTAAGCGTTTCTCCCAAAGAAAAGCCAGTCTAAGCAAAATGCAAGCAGGCGTCTGTAGCTCCGCTCATGCTCCGCCTCTTTACCTTTGTTTGGTATCCCCCAGTCAGTGCGATGATGTGTGAACAAAATGGTGACGCCTACTTGTAGCTTCATTTGTGCTCTTCAGAAACCTATGGGTGCCGTCACGGATACTACATCCATATATCTTTCACAGTCTATGGTTGTCATTCAAAAAACATTTAAAATTAACTTTTGGGGTAAAGTATTTGCCCTGTGTGCTATGTCATGTCATCCAATATCACTTAGCTCTTATAGTGATAGAGCGCCTATACAATTTATAAAACTCATCTGTTTATGTGGAGATTGATATTAAAAAATTAACTGTTTTGAAAACCTTATTCATGGCAAAACAACAACAGCAAATTAACTTTCAGAACAAATACCTAAACATTCATAAATCTGTCAGTACGGTAAGAACAATAAGCAAACAAAAGAGAAAACAAGGTTATTATCAAACCACACTTACTGATGCTTCTTGTTCCATAAACTCTTCATTTTAAAACTTATTTCATCATTAATCTTATATAATATATTTTTGGGGGGTTAATAACCTTTAATGAACAGTGAAGAGTATTGACATGAAATCATGGGGAGCAGGGGAATGATCAGTAAAGGATCTCAGGCTGGGAATCGAACTCAGGTCACCATGAGCATCTCGGCGCTATACGTCAATGCATTTAATCACTATTGCCACTGAATTCATCTTTACTCTTGATTCATGAATATTTATTGTATTGGACAACAAGACAAAATAAGGAAGAACCAGTGGTATTCATGATCGCATTTGCTTGGAATTCTTTGTAGTGTAGATGCTCATTGTGGTCAAATGCATTCAAACAGCCACAAAGACCACAAAGTCAGATGTTTTTCTCTAAACATAAAAACTTTCAAAACTATTGTCGCTACTCTCATTCTTCTCATTTTATTGATTGTACACCATTTATTCAATAATACGTGTGTGAACAACTGATGCATCCCATTTCTCTTTCTTTTGTGTTGATATTTGTGGCATTGTATTTATTTGTTACATGGTTTACCACTTAGTGTAAATACCGTAAAGGTATTCATAGTGTAAATCAAGTGACTTCAACCCGGGGTCATTAGACCTCATAAAAGATCAGTAATATCTTCTAGGTAATATAAAGCAATATTGATTTTACCTGCATGTGAAATTGACTCCAGGTCCATCCACACATGTCCCTCCGTTGAAACACAAGGAGAAATTCAGAGACGTCTGCAGACACACGTTCTGGTCAATGTCACAGTTCTTCCCAGTGAAACCATCAGCACATATGCAGGCGTATTTGTCCAGAAGATCAACACAAGAGCCTCCATTAAGACATGGATGAGCCTCACATTCCTAAAAGTAAGACATTGACAGTGGAATCAGTAAGGACAGTTTTCTAGCAATATCCATATACTGTAACTACTTATATACAGGGCTCGCAAAATTTCTAAATTCCTGGTAGCCCTCGGGCAGGCACTCTTCAGTTTTTTTAAATGTAAGTAACTCAAATAGAAAATACTTAATTTATTAAATAAAGACAAAAACATACAAGATTTTTCTTCAATTTTTCTTGACAAATGTTCTGGAATCATCTGTCAACTGGGTTAAGTAATCCACTGTTGAGATTTGAAGGCGTCTTTGTTTTTAGTATGTTTAATGAATTGGTTTAACCCTTAAAAATGTGATTTGATGAGTTTAGATGACCTTTTGAGGAATGGTAATGTTCAGGTGACTATACAGTAAACAATAGTTCAAGTAACCCCACAAAAATACTTACATTTTATGGTGTTTTTGACATTTTTGCACATATATGTGGATGTATTATTTACACTTCAGCTTTGTATAAATTATGAGAAATAAAATGCATGATTTTATAAGATATACTTTATAGAAATGTTCAATGTATTTATTGTGTTAATGTATTTTCACAATAGTGTCTGTTGGATAATAAATAAATAAATAAATGTGGAAGTGTTTAATGTATCATTATTTTGTATATTTTTTTATTCATTTTCTTTTTGGATAATGGGGAATAAACAATTCAGTAAAGTCATTTTAGCAATGTAAACTTACCAATAAACATTTTTAAATTAGGTGAAACCAAAAACGCATGCTACAACAATTTAAATATTCAACTGGGCCAATAACATGATTGGGCAGACTTAGCACATAATTTCTGATTGAGCAAATATTAACAAGCTGTTGCTACAATTGAAAAAAAAAAATACAAAATTGCTAAATTTAATTTGGACCTATTGAAAAATTTAGATGTGACGAGTCACTAAAAAAATTGAGTTTGGGCAGTAATTTTTTTTTTACAGTGTATAGGGTGGATATGGATAAGGCTAAGGACAGTTGTAGTATGGGTTGGTGTTAAGGGCTGGTTATGGGGTAGGGTTTGATTTATCAATGTGATTAAAGATACATTCAGTTATTTATGTGTGATTCAGGAGCACAAAACCAGTCATGAAAGTAATTTTTGATATTTTTGATAATTATAAATCATCTGAAAGCTAAATACGCGTTCCATCGATGTATTGTTTGTTAAAATAAGATAATATTGGCTGATATAAAACTATTTGAATAATTGGAAACTGAGGGCACAATCTATCAATGAATGAATAAATGAATGAATCAATTAACCAATCAATGAATGAATCATTCAATCAATTGATCAATCAAATCAATCAATCCTAAAAAAAAATCATCTTTAAATTTGTCTAAATTAGGTTCTTAGCAATGCATATTCCTAATTAACCTATTTCTTAAAATTTATTCACTAGAATTTCTTTACAGAACATGATCTTAATACTCTAATGATTTTTGGCATAAAATATAAATCAGTAATTTTGACTCATATAACATATTTTTTTTTACTTTTCCCACAAATACACTCATAAAAAATAAGACTAAGGTCTAAAACCACATATACAAGTACAATGTGAAAAAATGCGGGGTCCCACACAATTCGTTCCTGTTGTCCCAACACACACTGATAAAGTTAACTTAATTGTATTCACAAATTTAAGTAGATTGAACAAAACAATTAAGTTATCCCAAAATAACTCTAGAATTGTGTTGATTCAGCTCAGTTTAAATTAGTATTGCAATTGAGTATGTACAGAATAAGTTCATTGTATTAAACAAATAACTTGTCAGATTTGAATAAGAATACAAATATCCATAACTAATATTTAAATAATTAAATAATGCTTAATATTACAGTATATTTAAAGTAATATTTCACAAAAAAAAACCTTTCACTAAATCACAAGTTTACTGCTTGAACACGCCATTTTCCTAGGGCACTAATACAGTCTTTACTGCATGCTGTATGGCTACATTTAATTACATTTCTGTGATTTAAAGACGTTAATATAAAAAGGATATATGGTACATTAGTGGAGTTGATACAGTAAGTGAGTACAGAGAAACAGAATGGCAGATCTCGTCCTATGGTCATTACAGGAGCAAACAGCGGCTAATGATTTATTCCAAACAAGCCTCTGAAGTCCTCCAAGCAGCCAAGTGTTTCGTCTCGGGGGGACATTTAAGGCCGCGCTAGGTATTAAATCAATTAGGGATAGAAGCATTTTAATCAGACACTTGTGTTTAGATGATTCTGTGGTTGTTATCCAGAAGAATTATCCCCACCATCTAATGCATGTAGAGATTTAATATATAGGATCAGGATTCAACTATAGAGTTTGAGTTAATACAACCTTAAATCAGATTAAGTTGGGACAGTATGGAAAATGCGAATATAAAACGATAGTAGTGATTTCTAAATTTACTTTGACTTGTGTTTCATTGCAGACAATAAACACAAAATATTTTATGTTTTGTCTGGTCAACTTGACTTCATGTGTAAATATACATACTTTGCTGTAAAAAAAAAGTTAGGAAAGGAGAAATTTTAGGCTAGTAATCGGATAAATTTGTTAAATAATGATGTGATATGAAGATTTTCAAACTTTTTTTAAAACGTGTTGCAAGAACCAAAATTGGAATACATCTTTATTTGGAAAAAAACTCAAACAAAAGACAAACAATAAAAATAACAAGGAATACATTGAATAATGTTTGTTGTGTTTTCTTTAATGAAATGCATGTCAAAGTAAATTTATTCCAAGTAAACTTTCTTTTTTTAATTGCATTTTCCATACTTTGGAAGGGAAAATGTGAAACTTTGCACTTAAAAATGCATAACTTCCACAAAAATATACTTAATTATACTCAAAATGACCGTAGCAATGATAGATGAATCAAAGTTTCCACAGTGAAATATGCTTTTTTACTGTATTTTCTCTCTTCTCAGAAGGATTATATGCTCCGTTTCCCTTTTAAGCATTATAAATAAAGAAAAAATCTACCATAACCCAACAATATGTCTGATCTTTCTATCTTATCATCTTTGTTGCCATTGTAAGTTTAGAATATGCAACTGGGTCCCATATTACATTTCTGGAGGTCAGGTAGAATGAAGCTTATTCTCGTCTAGTCTGAGGTGATAAAATGTTAATTAACAGATGTCTTGTGATTTATAAGTGCTTTTTGTTCATTTGTGCTTTCCAGTTGCATTTTGGGACCTTGATTTCTGCTTTGACCACTTATGATAAAGTGACATTTCTAACATTTTTAAAGGTAATATTAAACCCATACAATTAGTACAATAATTAGTACAGACAGGTCTTCACATGGTTTTTATATGCTATTTTTTCTATAGCCGACTCAGAAAATATATCATTTCAAACTACACTGTAAAAATTTTTGTATTTTGGGATTTATGTTTTTTCACTTATTTATGTTTTTGAATTGCATTATGGAATCTTGATCTTTCCACTAAAATCTTTTGATGTTGAAAAGTTTGAAAAGTAAATTTTGTTGGCATTTTTAATAGTTTGAAGTGATTTGTGTGTGTTTGTGTTGTAAATTACAGTACAAAAACCTGGTATCTGCCAGTATTTTTCTGCTATTTTACAGACTTAATTCTCTCTATTTTATTTCTTATACATTATATTTCAAAAGCATATCTCAAACTACTAAAATATCAGTAAAACTCACTTTGTTAATCTGCAGTGTTGAATTTTCAACATCAAAAGTCGACAGAGCAGAGATCAACATCCTATAATGCTATTCACAACCGTAAATAAACAGAAAACACAAACAGATATTAAGGTCCTGCAATTCAAAAGTGTAAATAAACCAAAAAACACTGCTATTTTATTCAATTCAATTATTCAAACAATTATTGTTTAAATTAATTCAATTTTATTTTATACATACAAACTATTTTATAATTAACAGATTTTGACATTGTAGTGTCATTTTTAACCATTGTTTTAACCGTCACTACTTTAGATACTAACATTTGAAGCAAAGTTTAGAATACTTAACAGATCTACAGATATTATAATAACGGAAACTCAATCTACATAGCATTCCTTCTCAAATACGCCATTTGGTCACCCTTTATTTTTCAATTCATCCAACAAAATCTTGCACTAACAATGAAGAGCACTTACCAAAAAACCCTAAATTTAAAAGATAATGTTTTAGCAGAAATATACTTTTACTTTGTTTTTTTTTTTGGTTACTAACTCACAAGTGTGGTCTAGCAAAATCAGGTGTTATTTTGTATCAATGTAGAACAACTCCAATATAACTTCACTTCAAACAAAAGCCCTAGGTGTTTGACCCCAGGGGTGTCAAAATTATTATTTTTTTCTATGCACTGCAATGCAGACACGAACAATTTGGTATTGATTCAGTAATAATCGTAACCGGTTATTATGTACTGACGCCGTTTATCACATATGCATTTTATGGCAGTAGCTTATTATGGTAAGGGAGGAGACTGCGAGTGATTAAAACACTTCAACTACTTAAAAAGCAGCTAACTGTGCACAATTCATTGCTTGCGAGTTTGCTGGACAGTCTTCCATTGACAGGAAAATACATCAGAACCCAGCAAGTAAAAAATTAAAGCTGGAATCTCTCTCTCTCTCTCTTTGTGGCCCCTTTGACCTGCTGGCATGTTCGTGAGGTAACGATTTGTCTCCTCTCTCAGCTGTTGCAACAATTTACCCGTGGTTCCAGACACAAGCGTGTGTGCAGAGCAAGTTTTCTCCATCGCGTCGCCGTCTATAATTGATCAGCTAATCGCCTTGCTGACTGTTAGCCGTACGCAGCCCTTTCTTTTGAGCCTGTGATCAATAGGCGTTTAGGAACTCGCTCAACAACACTCAAAAAGCAAGCTAGATATTATTTACATTAGTTTATTTGCTATAAATGCTCATGTTGCTCTGTGCATGTACTTTAGTTTTGTTTGATATATTCAAAAAGAGTGTTTTCTTTGAGGTAAAATTAAAGGTACAGTACATATATCTGACTGCTGTATTAAAGGACAAAATTGTATTACAAATAATATATATTTATAAATTAAAAGTTAATACAAAAATTGTGTTAAGTAAAATATCAAATTGTTTATGGAAAGGATCGTTAATGCACTGTGAAGCACCGAGATATCGAATTGAACCAAATCAATGGCATGATAATCATAACCGTGAGACCAGTTTGGGTTCACACTTCTATTTGACCCCATAAGCAGGGACAAAAGTAACACACAAGTGGGTAAATTTATTTAATCTTGTTTATTTTAAATATATCTGACGATGACCTTGTTAAATGTTAACCTCAAACATGTTTTGTCCTTATAAAATAAATAAATTAATTAAATAAATTAAACAGCATTTTCATTTTAAATTTCACTTCCATCAAATGTTTCAAAAGCAACCAAACAATGCAAAATGCTAAACATTTCTATAATTTGAATATTTTTTTCAATTATTACTGGCAATATGCATTAATCTTATAAAAAATCTTATAAAACATTCAATAAAACACTAAAAACTCTAATGTGGAAGTGAAAAATAAGGCATGGCTAGTAGGAAATAAATAACAGTGTTACTTTTGTCCCCACAGGAACTCTTGCTATTTGAACCTGATTCACTTTTAAATTGAAAAATCCAGATATTGCAAACTCAAGGGTATGTTATTGCACTAAATAACCTGTAGATTGATCATCACTGTGAAGCATGAAAAGAGAAACACAATAAGAAGATAACACTTCTGGGTTTCTCAGTAGCGGAAGTCGTCATAGTTGTGAAAACTTCGAGTGCAGTGAATGGGAGAATACAAAAAATATATTTTTTTACAATCTTATTTGATGAAATAATAAAAGAAAAACTCCACGATGGTGTTATAAAGACATTCAGAAAAAGGAAAAAAAAATTGTGTGAGATGGCAACCAGACGATTTACTGTCCTGTCCCATAGACGCTGCATTAGAAACCCCTCGGACCCCTTGCCCCCCGGCAATCCATTTTCTTTGAGAAAATCACTGTTACTTTCATCCCCGCTCTCCCCATACATGCAAATATATTAGACTAATATATTTGATCATATAACCCCAACTGCACAACTAAAAACTGAAAATATTGTTTTGGTAACACTTTATAATAACTACACACTATGAATCATTTACTAAGCATTAGCATCTAGTGAATTCATTATTTGTTAAGCATTAACTCTACATTAATAAACGTTAGTAAGTAGTTTATAACTGCAGCTACAAATGCTGTATTCTTGACTTATAAGCACCTATGTAATGTGCTTAATAATTGTATTTTCATACTTAGTTAATGATTTATTTTTCATTACTAAATTAAGTATTGCATTATTTACAAACCAGTTGCATTTAAGAGTAGTTGAGGGTTTTTAGGATAATTCAGAATGAGTTAGTAAATGATTAATAAACTATTGAAATCAACATTTACATATCTTATTATTCAGGCATATACTAATAGTTAACTAATATGTTAATAAATCTTTATTAACTCAACTTCATTCAGTTTTGTGACCTAATCTAGAGTGAGGACTATTTATGCTTTATAAATCCCTTATAAATGACAATTAAAGGCTCAGAATCAAATGAACAATAATCTTTGTAATCTTTTCTAAAAAATAAAATTACTGTAAAGTTTAAACAATGCTGAATAACAGGAGTGTCAAAATACGACATAAAACTGGATAAAACAACAACAACAACAACAACAATTTAACAATATAATAAGATGCAATGTTTAAACTCTACAGTTATTTCATTTTAGATAAGGTTGCAAAGATTTATTTTTCATTTGAAGTACAGTTTTATTTGTGTATCTTTAAATGAAAAGGAATGAATAATGTCATTTTTCCTGTTTAGAATTTAACTGAGCCTTTATTTGTCATTTATAAGGGGTTTATAAAACATAAATAGTCCTCACTTTAGATTAGGTCACAAAACTAGATGCAGTTGAGCTAATAAAGCATTTATTAACATACATAGTAACCCTTAATATATGCCTGAATAATAAGACATATAAATGTTGATTTCAATAGTTTATTAATCATTTACTAACTCATTCTGAATGATCCTAAAAACCCTGAACTACTTTTAAATACAAATGGTTTGTAAATAATGCGATACTTAATTTAGTAATGAAAAATAAATCATTAACAAAGTATGAAAGTACAAGTATTAAGCACATTATAAATATGTTTGTAAGTCAAGAATACAGCATTTGTAGCTGCAGTTATAAACTGCTTACTAACGCTTATTAATGTAGAGTTAATGCTTAACAGATAATGAATTCACTATTTGCTAATGCTTAATAAATGATTTATAGTGTGTATTATTATAGTGTTACCATTGTTTTTTTATATTGTTTCTTATGTAATATATATATATATATATATATATATATATATATATATATATATATATATATATATATATATATATATTTATTTATATATATATATATATATTTATTTATTTATATATATATATATATATATATTTATTTATTTATATATATATATATATATATATATATATATATATATATATATATATATATATATATATACATATATATATATATATATATATATACATATATATATATATATATATATATATATATATATATATATATATATATATATATATATGAGCTCAGATTCAGAGAACACTGAACTGTAAAACTGAAATCAAATCATTCAAAAACCATCGTTACTTTATTCAGCTTTCTAGGGCAGTGTAGAGCACAGGCGTGAAGATGTAATACAATCTTTATTTATCACCATGCAGGTCTGGTTGAACTTGATTCTGTGACTTTTAGATGTCCCTTCAGAAAGCTGCTTTGAACTTGAACAACCCCCCACTGCAACCTGGGAATAAGAGTCTTGCTGAAGGGCACAACGGTGATGGCTTATGGATCGCTCTTCAGAATACACCAGCAACCTTTCAGCAGAACCAGACTGAAAACTGAACCAATTACCAGCCTTGATATATTACAACTACTCAAAGTCATTTCTATTAAGGAAGGTATGCAAACTTTAATTTTATTTTAGACTGTAGCTAATTGATTTAGCACACACATATAGTATAGTATAATCATACACTAAAAACAACGATCAATAAGTCATTAAATATTTGTTACTTTAACTAAAAATAATGTTTCAAACTATTTTGTTTTTGACTGTATAAGCTTCAACTGTGTTTTATGTAAGTTTAGTTACAAGTCAAAAATTGCTTTGATTCAATTTAATTTAAGGCGGCAACATTTTTTACAACTAATTATTTTGTGTACAGAATACTCACATATTTACTGTACTGTGTATAATGTGTGCACTCTATGCATGTGTAAAGTTAAATCAAAATTATTAGCTCTCCAGACAATTTGATTCTTGCCAAATATTACCCAAGTGTGGTTCAACAAAGATTTTTTTCAACAGATTTTTAAACATAATAGTTTTAATAACTATTTTTATTTACTTAGTCTTTGCTGCACTGAAAAAAGTGTTGCATGCAAAACTGTTTCAACAAAAAAAAAACCTACATATTTTCAAATTAGCAACAATGTATACAGCACCCTCTAGTGGATCTGGCATTTTAAACAAGCAAATAAATATACCCAGAGCAACATTTTACATTTCGCATTTTGCATTCTTATTTCTTATAGCTGTGTACAAGACAGAAAATTAAATGTACAACAAAACGTACAGATTTTCAAATTAGCAAGAATGTACACACCCTCTAGTGGATTTGTCATCTTAAACACGCAACTAAATGTACCCAGCTAAACATATTTTACGTTTCACATTTCACATTCGTATTTCTTATAGATGTGTACAAGAAAGATAGACAATGCAATGCACAACAAAACCAAAAGTGTACACAGCACCCTCTAGTGGATCTGGCCTTTTAAACACAACTAAATGTATCCGGAGCAACATTTTACGTTTTGCAATTCACATTCGTATTTCTTATGGACGTGTACAAGGAGGACCGGTAATCAAATGTACAATAAAACCTATTGATTTTCAAATGAGCAAAAATGTATACAGCACCCTCTAGTGGATCTGGCATTTTAAACGTGCAACAAAATGTACCCAGAGCAACATCTTATGTTTCGCATTTCTTACAGACGTGTACAGGAAGAAAAATCCTACATATTTTTTTAGATTAGCAAAAATGTAGGTAACCCTTTATTTTGATGGTCCATTTAAGTATTAGTAGACTGTCTGTTTAATATCTGCTGATACTGCTCCTTCAACAGACATCTAACTGACTATAAGAAACTTTGCAAGTACATGTCAACTTACAGTAACCCCAATCCTAACCCCAACCTAACAGTCTACTTATAATCTACTGAGAATTAATTGGCATGTAGATGTAATGTAACTTAAATTCAACAAACGGACCATCAAAATAAAGTGTGACCAAAATGTAGACAGCACAGTCTAGTGGATCCGACATTTTAAACACACAACTAAATGTACCCAGAGCAACATTTTAAGTTTCACATTTCACATTCGTATTTCTTATAGACATGTACAAAAAGGATGTATATCTTAAATGCACACCTACATATTTTCAGATTAGCAAAAATGTACACAGCACCCTCTTGTGGATCTGTAAGTTTAAACATGCAACTAAATGCACCCAGAGCATATTTTATATTTTGCATTCATATTTCCAATAAGCATGGATTTTATAATACATTACAGCGTGTCTGTTTTTGTGTTCCTCACTCCCCATATAGGAAAGAAATGACAATAAACTAGATCTGACAGGATGTCCGACTGGGATCATTCCAGCACACAACACCGGTGGCGGCACAACCCATCGCCCTGTATTTGATTGTTAACGCTGCTGAAAGTTGAACACAAATCAAACCATTTTTAGGACAAAAGGCACAGACAGCCATTCATGGCAGTGCCGAACGTCAAAAAGTAGATCCTGTCAAGAGCGAGTATAGTGATACGCAGCTCAAACCACAGAAAAAAAGTGTGTGTCAGAGACTCTGTTTGTATTCTTGTTTGATTCCGCATTCTGTGCTAACTGCTTTACATGACAGTTCCCTGTTTGCTGAATGAAATGTGGAGGCCACGTCTCACAGACTCACTGTTAAACCTTGAACTTTGATTTCATTACAGCCCGGGGACTCTTTGGACACGGGTCTCTCCATTTGACATAATGTGCATATTCATTCTGATTTATGATTCTGTGAATGAATGCAGCGGGCTTTATGGGCTCAGAACTGTTTGTATTTCCGCATATCTACATTCTGTTTATTGGTTTTCACATGCTAAGTAACTTTCAGCTGCAGATTTTCGAGTAGATTTGCATTTCCTGAAGGAAAAAAGCAGGGCTGGAAGTGCAAGGAGAGAAGAGTGTGTAAGAAATGTTTAGTGATTGTTATGGCTCTCACGTTTCTGTGTATGGAAATCTACATAGGAGGTTATGGTTAAATAGAAGATGCAATAAACAGGCAAAACCTTCCCACCAATAGGAACTCAAATGTCATCATTGCTGTAACATAATCTCTGGTGAACATTCTGCTAATGTAAAAACAACAACAACAACAACTTAACATTAGCCTTGATAAATGATACATATTTATGCACTGCAAAAAGGCTTTTCTTACTAGGATTTTTTTCCAAATATCTTCTACTTATGGCCTGTTTCCACTGAGTGGTATGGTGCCGTATGGTGCGATTCGGTACGCTTTTATGGCCGTTTCCACTGTCAAAGGGTACCAAAAAGCAAACAGTACCATACAACTTTTTTGGTACCCTTTGCAAAGGTTACCTAGCATGACAAAAGGGTACCAAAAGGCGGAGCTAGACGCGCAGCTGAACGCTATTGGTTTAAAAAGATTTCACAAGCAGGAGAATGAAAACAAAGGAAGCGCCATTTTTTAAAAACACAGCCGAGACATACAGTTACACCATTTTTATATATACATATAATAACAAACAAAGGTCGACCCAAGCTCAAACAAACCTTGTCGTCATCTTGATGAACAGCTACAAAGCCAAGAAGAACAAAATCTGCTGTGTCCTGTAGTTGTTTTACGAACCAGTCTAAAAGTGCGAGGGGTTTCACTTTCTCCAGAGAGCTCGCTGCTTGATTATTTAAGTGCTTCTCACATCCGATCCTTTCAGAAACGGACAAACACACGAGTGACGCGTAAAAAAACAAAGGAGCAAATTGTTTCAGCAACCTGAATCATGAACAAACTGCCAAGTTTAACTATTATCATCACCTTTTGGACTATTATGAACTCGCAATGACAGAATTACTTTCTAACAGGAGGTTACATGTGCTGGTGAAGAATAAAGACACATGAGAGGTTTGCTCTGACTGGGCGATACTATGTCGTTATTTCATATAATTGCAGATGTTACAGTAGGCTATTTTGCATCATTGATCTATGCAGTTATAATCAAATCATGTTCAAAGAAAGGTTAGAGATGAACATTTATACACAAGTATTTATGTGTACACAGCATCTGTTTTGTGAGAAGTGCTTCTCATATGATATGTGAATGACCCGTACAGCTTTACTGTAGACATTTCCTTGAGTGAGAATGACCATTGGTATCTTTTTGGCAGTGGAAACGCAAGCCTGATAAGCGTGACCCGTACCGACCCGTACTGTAGCACTTAGTGGAAACAGGCCATTAGAAAACAAATCTACTAGAAAATATAAAAATAAAAAATAAAATACTTAGAATTTGTGTCTTGTTTCTCGGCCAAATATCTATAAATACTTAAATCAAGAAGCATTTTCTAAACAAGAAGATTGTCTTGTTTTGGCCAATGTGTTTAGCAAAATATTCTTCTTGTCACTTTGAATATTAGATCATTTTGCTCACCCCATTAGCGGATTATGTTGACTGTTTCAGTAAAAACACCTAATTTTGACAATTTTGATATAGCCACAGCCATATCACCCTGCAGCCCAAAACCGGATACTCACTGAAGCTAAGCAGGGCTGAGCCTGGTCAGTACATGGATGGGAGACCACATGGGAAAACTAGGTTGCTGTTGGACGTGGTGTTCGTGAGGCCAGCAGGGTGTACTTAACCTGCGGTCTGTGTGAGTCCTAATGCCCCAGTAAAAAACTGAAAGAGACACCATACTGTCAGTGGGCGCTGTCTTTCCGATGTGACGTTAAACCGAGGTCCTGATGGGCATTAAAAATTTCATGGCACTTTTAGCAAAACAGTAGGGGTGTAACCATCATGGCCTTCCAATCATCCCTATGCACTAAATTGGCTCTATCACTGTCTCTCCACTCCACCTATAGTTGTCCTGTGGCTGTCGTTGCATCATCTAAGTGGATGCTGCACACTTGTGGTGGTGTGGAAAGACCCCCCTCATGATTGTGAAGCGCTTTGGCTGTGTGACCATACACATTAAATGCTCTATATAAACACAAAATACACTCACATATTATTCATGAAAACAAGACAGTATTTTTACTTGTTAAGAAAATGCTTCTTGATGTAAGACTCTTTAGATATCTGGACTAGAAACAAGACAAAAACTCTAATTGTGTGTTCACACTGAAGGCAGCAAGTAGTCGTCGGAAGGCAGTAATTTTCAATGGGAGCCATCGGCGATAAGTGCCGAGAAGTGGCATGGCGCGTCTTCGCCGGTGTGTGTGTCGAGGAGAGTTGAAATCAAGGTAACTTTATGGTAATGAGCTATGGAGCGGTTCGGCGGCAAAGCAATCAGAATGTAGAAATCCACTGCTTACGAGATTTCCAGAGAACACAGTCCTGTGAACTTTGGCTCCAACCACAGTTGTTCCCAAGGGTTTAAATATTGGGGTCACCGGATTTCCAGCTATTTATGATGTTTTCTTACAGGGACTTCAATAAAAAAAGTTACTGGGGAGTTACTGATGTGCATTAATGTTAGATATGTTTTTTAAACCTGGAATCTCATGCTAAATATAATGACAGTACAAAACAGTATTGCTGCTTCAGAATATTTCAGACATATTGGATAAGTGAAGCAAAGCCACAACAAATGCAACAACTTGATCTTCCATAGTTAAATGAATTTGATAAAAGGCGTGCAACATTTTCACGTTAGAAAGCATATTTTTTTAAGCAGAGTGTTTGCTGATAATATTCTACAACTGCCATTTAAATACGAGATCAATGTAGCAGATTTTGATGCTTTCACTGCTGGAGCTGATTATATAATTTAATAAGTATAATAAATAATACTGCTAATAATAATATCTTTATACAAATGCAAATTGTCATGAATGAACTGAAAAAAGGCATTAAGGCATGAAGGCAGAGGTTTTTTTTATTTATGCAGAAAATAATAATTTGTCACACTTTAATCCTTTAATTTTTTTCATTTGTAAAGATATTTGTGTATTGCTGTACATCCTGTGTGTATTAAGTAACGTGTAAGCTTTTGAACCCACTTAGGCGCATAAAAAACGTGCTCTGGCGCAAGTCTATTTCAGTTCCTCAAAATAGCAACCCACCAACAATGTGCCTTAACACACCTCTGGTCTAATATACCAGCACGCCCACAAAGTCCACAAGTGACGCAAGTGCATTTGCTATTTAAACAACATGGAGCAAAACATCAAAATTATGGTTGTGCTGGTCTGAAAATAGCAACAAATCGTGCAAAACAAATCTTGCCTTATTGCGCTGAGTGCATGATAGGCCCATTCTGTTAAAGCTTTTGTGGCTACCATTCTGCTGACATACACAATACACACCAATAACTGACAGCTCAAAAGATGCACTGATAATCTTGATTGGACAAGCTAAAAAAAAAAAAACATGCTCACATTAATGTTGATCTGGCATCTGTGCCCGGTCCATCCAACCTCACACTGACAGCTGAATGCATCAATTTCGTCCAGGCAACTGCAATGAAAAAAGAGAGTGTTTATGTGCTCTGACATGTGCAAATTCTGCATTCATTATTTATGATTTATGAGAGATGATTTTACATGTCGATGAAGCAGCAGCCTCAGCCACGATTACCTGCGCAGTGATTTCTGACAGAGGCTTTACAGTAAAACAGCAGGACTAATAAAACAACAAGCTTATAAAAGGGATTTTCATTAGTGAGGTTCTTGTAAATAATATACGGTCAGATCATATTAGCAATGCTGGAAAGTCACATGCACGACACTGCAACTTTCACACTCCTGCTGTCTTGATGAAGTCACATTGATTGGTAATTAATGCGCAAGAGCTGCATTTACTAGGTTGTGATTAAACAGCTCATTTGCTGTTTTAACAGCTAATGCCAGGTGACATCCCATATCTTTTATCCACCCTAAAAACTCATAAGCAGTATAATGGCATTATAAAATTTAAAGATGCATCTTTTTATAAACCTATGCATGTTTATCGGCATGAACTGTGTTCCCTATTTCATTTCTAGATTTTACAGGGCTCAACAATATGGATGGCAAATGGCCAGAGGGAGAGAGGCAATAAGGCAGCTTTGGTTGTGTTTGATGTGCAAAACATTGCTGCAGCTTTTGCTGATATAAATGTTATATATTTTGCTGTTTTAAAATTATTTAAATGGCATATAAAAATATATAAAAGTTTTAAATTGATGTTTTCACTGTAGAAGCTTGTTTCTACCAAAAAAATCTATCTATCTATCTATCTATCTATCTATCTATCTATCTATCTATCTATCTATCTATCTATCTATCTATCTATCTATCTATCTATCTATCTATCTATCTATCTATCTATCTATCTATCTATCTGAGGCTGCTGCTTATCTGTCTATCTATCTATCTATCTATCTATCTATCTATCTATCTATCTATCTATCTATCTATCTATCTATCTATCTATCTATCTATCTATCTATCTATCTATCTATCTATCTATCTATCTATCTATCTATCTATCTATCTATCAACTGCAAGACATAAAATTGGGGTTCAAATAATAATCTAAGCGCATGGTCTTATTGACACTTTGGCCATGTCTGAATCCACTTTTGCTATTTTAAGGACAAAAAATGGTCAGAAAAACTTAGTTTTGGAGGGCCGGTGTCCAGCATAGTTTAGCTCCAACTTCCAATAACACAACTGGAAGTTTCTAGTATACCTAGAAAGAGCTTGATTATCTGGTTCAGGTGTGTCTAATTGGGTTGGAACTAAACTTTGCAGGACACTGGCCCTCCAGGACTGAGTTTGGACACCCTGGTCTAAATGGTTGTCCTTATTGTTTTATTGAGTTTGGGTGTTTTTATTTTGGCCTAATGTGAATTAAACCAATCAGACTCTCATCTGCCACTATATTTAAGAAGCTGTTACCATGACACATTTACTATTTACATGGCAGACACGAAGGAAAATCATTTTAGATTAATGTTTTAACTGTAGAATCTTGTTTCAACCCAAATAAAATCCGCAAGACATAAACTTGGAGTTCAATTATAATGATCTAAGTGCATGGCCTTATTGACCTTAGGGCATGCCTGAATCCACTTTCGTTATTTTTAAAAACACAAAAATGGTCAGCACACCCAATGCATGGTCGAAATAGTTATTCTCTTAATGAGTTATAGGTGTTTTTCTGTAATGACATGAATTAAACCAAAAAATAAGCCTAATTTGCTTTTTTCTCTTAATATTTATAATCCTGGACCAGGCCATATCCTGAGCTGATGCTGTGACGGTCATGGAGGAGCGGAGAGCATGAAACTGATTTTTGATAGACCACAATGACAGACGAGTCATCGCATTGATCCCAGACTGCAAACCCCAAGACTGAAGCTCTGCACAGGAAGTTTGACTAGAGGAGAAATGGTCGTGCTCAACTGAGCCTGGTTTCTCTCAAGGTTTTTTCCTTCACGTTCATCAATTGGTGAATTTTGTTCCTCACCACTGTCACTGGCTTGCTTGGTTTGGGACTTTGGATGGATTTGCTCATCAGTGTTTGGACTTTCAGAAGTGAAAATTAAACCACACTGAACTGAACTTCAACTCTGAAAACTGGACTGATGCAGTTTCAGTTTGTCAGAACTTCTATGTTAAGCTGCTTTGACAAAACCTACATTGTAAAAACGCTATACAAATAAACATGAATTGAATAACATTTTATGTAATTAATTATCCCTTGATGTAAGAATCTTAAGATATTTGCTCTGGAAAACAAGACAAGCTTTTCAAATGAAAAAAATGAAAATTCACTCAACATTTACTCAATCTCAAGTGGTGTTTCTTGTTTGTTGTTGTTGTTGTTCTGTTGAACAGAAAAGATCATTTCAAGGACGTTGGAAACGGGAACCTATAAACTCAAAAATACAAAAATACTATGGAAGTTAATGCTATCAGTTTCCATATTAAAAATATCTTCTTTCATTTAAAATATATGGTGAGAAAAACTAAAATAAATAAAATTTCGTGGCTGCATTTAAGTTACATTAGTTATTATTTTTTTAATTGATAAGTACAAATCTAAATTGCTAGCCAAAACTAGACAGTATTAAAAATAGTATTAACATTCAGTTTTGCTTTACATACATTTTTGATTACTGTGGCAACACGCAGCCAACAACATATGTGCACTTTTAAATAACAAACCTAAGATGCTTTCCAGGTATGTTTCCCAGAAGAAAAACCTGTTCAACTCAACCTGTGTCTATTTAAGGCATTAGCACTTTATGCAAAATCAAATTACTACTGTAACTTGGTTAGATGCTCAAAGTGCAAGAAACAGCTGGTAATGACTAATTATGTTGTGTTTACGGAGTACCAGACTGCCAAACAGCTAATTGAGAGTGAGCTGGCAAGAAGGACCGCGAGCACATTTGTTTTTTTAAAAGACTCACAGGTATACTCTCTCTTTCAGAATGGATGGGATGGCCATTTACAAAGCTCTCAATCACAGAGCTCGAAATACAAGTGGTTACGGCTCAGCAAGGTTAATGTACCTCCCATGAACACAGGGTCCGGATGAGCACTCGTCAGTGTTTCTCTCGCAGTGATCGCCCATGAAACCTCTGGAGCAAACACACTGGTAACCATTAAGGCCGTCGATGCAGCTCCCGTTGTTTCGGCATGGATTAGATTTGCACTCATCAACGTTCAGCTCGCACCATTTACCTTCGGGAAGAACAAAATCAATGGCAGATAAATACATCACATTTAGAAATACTCGGATATCAAGGTGATGGATTCATTCATTATATTTATAATGTGTGAATGTCAGATTTCTTTCTTTTTCTTTCTTTCTTTCTCTTTCTTTCTATTTGACAGACGTGTTTAAGATGTAAAATAATCATTTGCAAAACCTAAGCTGAAATGCTATAATATTTCCAATTATTTGTGCAATAAAGATAAGACTTTAAAACAGTTAAAAAAAATCTGTATTAACTTTAAACAATTAATTTTAACTTTAAACTAATTAGCAGGAAATAAGTTTTTACAGTGAAACAGAATTCAAGCAGGATTTTATCCAATTAAAAAATATATTTTATTTCAGTTTAATATTATTTGTTTTATTTTTCCAGTAATATATTTTAAGTTCAAAACATAGTTAAATATAAATGTTTTGGATTAAGTTTAATTTTTGATTTAAATTAAGAAATATTTGTTTTGACCAATGTAAAATTATAAGGTTATTCACACAGTCCAGTGTATGCATATTAAACAGAAACTCAATATGCTTTGTACTTTCATGGACTTATATTAAGGCAAATGATTTAGTTTTCATTGGCTCAAGTGATCAAATTTAGATGTGAAACCATTACCCTATTTTTTTTATAATTGGATGAATGAACATTTTAGGGGAATTGCTGTTTTGATTAAAGCTATAACTTCTTCATCAGAACAAAAAAGAGCATTTAAATTAATTGACTTTCTTCAAAAAGACAAATATGCTTTGTACCTGGTTATATAAAATTGTTCTCATGAAGATAGAAAATATTGTTTAAGGTAAATTATTTATTTTTTATTGGGTCAAGTGATAAAATTTAGATGTGAACCATTACATTTTTTTTCAATTGGATGAATGATTACTTTTTTCCAGTGTATTTGCCAAACCTCAACTCTTAAATTTATTTCATGTATTTGGATAGTTTTGGATAATTTATTTACTATTCTCCATTCACACGTATTCAAGCAATTTTATTTTTTTGTGTGAAATACAGACCAATGTTAGCTTTAATGTAAGTAGTGTACATATTGCAAATCATTCAATAGTTTTCTGTACAAAAGCAGAGCCAATTTAAATGGTTTTTCTGGTAATATTCTCATAATGATGATTTGTGCAATGGAAGTAAATATAAAAGTGTTTTAGAGCCACTAGTGATAATTTCACCCCGACACGATAGATAGATTGATGGCTAAGCAGAATGACATTAAATCCCTAAAACCAAAAGGTTCAATAACAAAAAAGTACATTTTAGTGTAGTCCTGTTTTGCTACATGATCAGGCAACATGTTGTGCATTATTTCTAACTTATTTTCTAACTTTTTAACTAAACAGCATAAAATCAACTACCAAAAGGTTCAATAACATAGACTCTGATAAAGAATACTGAAAAAAACGTCAAAAAATGAATAAGCTGAGAAATTATACAGTAAAAAAAAAAATAAAAGTCAATAGATTAACATTTTAAATATTTTGTGAATTGTCTCAGTAAAAAAAGAAGAAGACTTGTAACACTACTAGTTTTTATAGATGACATATTATTAAAAATATAACATGCAGTCATAATTGTGACCAGGTAGTTAATTTTTCTCTAACCCAAATTTCAGACCTAACTGATGATGTAAAATCTACTACAAAAAGGGTTCAGTAAAAAAAAAAAAAAAGAATATAATAATAATAATAATAATAATAATAATAATAATAATAATAATAATAATAATAAATCACCCAGAAAGGTCATAATTGAAATGGAAAAATTCTGTAATTTCAATATTTTAAGATGAAGAAATGCTATTTTCTAAAATGCCTGAGTACATGAAATAGATAGATTTGTATGAAGCACAGACCCCTTTAAAATGTTAATTCTCTGATAATTTCCCCTCCATTATTATGTCTAAATGGAAGTAAAAATACCAGTGTTTTAGAGCCACTAGTGATGATTTCACCCAGAAATAACAAGGATTCGACCTTCAATTTGCAGCATTATAATAATTTGTTGAAATACAAAGTGTAATCATGTATTTTTATGTGACCAGGTAATATCAAGTGCACTATTCTCAAACCTAATTTTACAACCAAGCTGAACAACATCAAATTCACACTACAATAAAGTAACAAGCACAGAATAGGCCATAACATAACTTAAAAAGGTATATTGAATAAGCTTAATTGAATGTACGCACTATTTACCTTGAGTTGAAAATCTGTCAGAATATAGCAGATTTGCACTTGAATATAGAGCATTTAAACACATTTATGTTTTATTCACGTTATTAGGTACACCTTACTAGATTTGGATCCACTTTTGCCTTCAGAACTGCCTTAATCCTTCGTGGCACAGATTCAACAAAGTACTGGAAATATTCCTCAGAGATTTTTGTCCATATTGACATGATAGCATCACGCAGTTGCTCTAGATTTGACAGCTGCATATCCATGATGCAAATCTCCCATTACACCACATCCCAAAGGTGCTCTATTGGATTGAAATCTGACTGTAGAGGCCATTTGAGTACACTGAACTTATTGTCATGTTCAATAAACCATGAAATTGAATGACATTTATGACATGGCAGGTTAGCCTGCTGGAAGTAGCCATCAGAAGATGAGTACACTGTGGTCATAAAGGGATGGACATGGTCAGCAACAATACTCAGGTAGGCTGTGGCCTGACACCATGCTCAATTAGTACTTATGGACCCAAAGTGTCCCAAGAAAATATCCCCCACAGCATTACATCACCATCACCAGCCTGAACCGCTGATACAAGGCAGGATGGATCCATGCTTTCATGTTGTTGATGCCAAATTCTGACCCTGCCATCCGAATGTCGCAGCTAAAATTGAGACTCATCAGACCAGACAATGTTTTTTAAATCTTCTATTGTCCAATATTGGTGAGCCTGTGCGAATTGTAACCTCTGTTTCCTGTTCTTTGCTCACAGAACTGGCACCAGGTGTGGTCTTCTGCTGCTGTAGCCCATCTGCCCGCTTCTGCATACCTCAGTTGTAACGTGAGGTTATTTGAGTTACTGTTGCCTTCCCATCAGCTCCAACCCTGACCTCTGGCATCAACAAGGCATTTGCACCCACAGAACTGCCGCTGACTGGATACTTTCAGACCATTCTCTGTATAACCCTGGAGATGGTTGTGCGTGAAAATCCCAGTAGATCAGCAGTTTCTGAAATACTCAGACCAGCCTGTCTTGCACCAACAACCATGACACGTTCAAAATGATTAGAAGTTGGATTTAGAAGTTGGATTTGTGTGTGTGTATATATATATATATATATATATATATATATATATATATATATATATATATATATATATATATATATATATATATATTTGTATTGTGTGTATTTGTATATATGTATTTGTGTTATGTGATCAAGTAACATACTGTGCATTATTCGTATTTTCAGTTGAAAACATATATGTAAAATCCACAACAAAACCTTTTTGTCACACAGACCACACTTTTTTTTTTAAAAAGTCTAATGGAATCAACAGATTGTGTGAAAAACAGACCACACTTAAATGATTTTCCTTGCATTTGAATTCATCTCAGTGTGAGTAAAAATAGGGTGTTCTACTTTATTACTACTACTAAATTATGTATATCCACTTATATGTATATTTGTAGTTTTTAAAAATAAAATGTGTAGTCAGAGAGCACATTATTCTCTAACCCAGATTTATGACCGAGCTGAATGACGTAAGATCCACTTCAAAAAGGGTTCAGTAACAAAACACCCTAATAGGTCATAATTTACCTGGGAAAAAGCTGTAAATTCAATAAGTTGAGAAGAGCCAGTAAAATCCAGAGGCGAGTAAGACTCCACAGACACTCAGGGACAGCTTGACAAATGACGGAGATAAAAACGAGAGCCAAAGAGCCGCGATACTAAAGAGCAGACGGCCATTATTCTTCCTCCCTGTAACTACACAAACAAATGGAACCGTTTCTGAAAGCCCCGAGACATCTAAATAAAGAGCAAAAGTGATCTTTTAAACATTATGAATCATACGCTGTATATTACAGGAATGTAAACTTAATTCACGCTCGACTACGCAAATAATTCAGTCACTTCGGGCAAAAGCGACGCCATCAGCCGCAGTTGAGGTCATGCGTTGACAATAAATTAAAGCTGTGTTTCAATTACTCACTCCTCAATACACAGCCAGCGAGAAAACAAACACCTAGCCGTGACGTTTCACACTAAAGAAATTTCCTTCCTGCTGAAGTCTCTCAAAGGCAACACGGATAAATAAAAGAAACAAAAACATAGCAATGAGGCGCATCATTAACATCTTCTAATTAAAGTGTTTTTCTCAATTGCTCATTCATGGACCGTTGTTAATTCCCTCCACACTGACCCCCTGGTTAAGCTGTAATGAATTTATTTCCCCGTGGATAGTCATCCATAAACACAAGAGAGTCAGCGTATCGACTGGATATGTACTAACTGTAAAAATCATATTAACCGCTAAACATAATTTTGACATTTGCACTTCAACTTTTTGGATGGATAATAACAGATGGATGGATGGAAGGATGGATGGAAAAAAATAAAAGAATAACAGATGGATGGATGAATGAATGGATGGATAGATTGATGGATGGATAGAAATAGGTATGGATGGATGAAAAAAACAAAAAACAAAGATGTATAGATGGATGAATGTATGGATGGAAAAAATAAATAGATAACAGAGGCATGGATGGAGAGAAATAGGTATGAATGGATGTATGGATGGATGGATACATGGATAGAAAGATGGATGGATGGAAAAAATAAAAGAATAACAGAGATGATGGATGGATGGATGGATTTATGGATGGAAAAAACAGAGATCGATAGATAAATGGATTGATCGATGGAGAGAAATAGGTATGGATGGATGTAAAAAATAAAAGAATAACAGAGATGGATGGATGGATGGATGGATGGATGGATGGATGGATGCATGGATGGATGGATGGGTGGATGGATGTAAAAAATAAAAGAAAAACGGAGATGGATAGATAGATGGATGGATGGATGGAGAGAAATGAGTATGGATGGATGTAAAAAATAAAAGATTAACAGATGGATGGATGGATGGCTGGATGAAAAAAGACAGAGCTGGATGGATGGAGAGAAAAAGGGATGGATAGATAGAAAAAATAAAAGAGTAACAGAGATGGATGGATGGATGGATAGAAAGATGGATGGATGGAAAAAATAAAAGAATAACAGAGATGATGGATGGATGGATGGATTTATGGATGGAAAAAACAGAGATCGATAGATAAATGGATTGATCGATGGAGAGAAATAGGTATGGATGGATGTAAAAAATAAAAGAATAACAGAGATGGATGGATGGATGGATGGATGGATGCATGGATGGATGGATGGGTGGATGGATGGATGTAAAAAATAAAATAAAAACGGAGATGGATAGATATATGGATGGATGGAGAGAAATGGGTATGGATGGATGTAAAAAATAAAAGATTAACAGATGGATGGATGGATGGCTGGATGAAAAAAGACAGAGCTAGCTGGATGGATGGATGGATGGATGGATGGATGGATGGATGGAGAGAAATAGGTATGGATGGATGGAAAAAATAAAAGAGTAACAGAGATGGATTTGTGGATGGATGGATTGATGGATGGAAAAAATAAAAAAACAAAGATGGATGGATGGAGAGAAATAGGTATGGATGGATGGAAAAAAACAAAAAAATAGCAGAGATGGATTGATGGATGGATAAATGGATGGAAAAAATAAAAGAAAAAGAGGAATGGATAGATGGATGGATGGAAAAAAAACTGATGGATGAATAGATGGATGGAAAGGAAATAGGTATGGATGGATTGATGTTTAGCATTTTATGAATCATATATGCATTAATCTATTTTTATGAATGTACACTGAATAACACAAGCCTCTCCCAAAGTTTTAGCAACAAAGTAAAAAAAACTAAATTGTAAAAAAAAATTCCAGAAAAAATATTTTAAATTCATAAAGTTAAGATTAAGAAATTGACCATTTCGCTAATTGTTCTGAGAACATGCACATTCATTCTCTGATAATTCTCTCTATTATGAGTTACCTAATGAGAAGCAAAAGGTGTTTTAGAGCCACTACTGGTCCTCTAATAACAGAGATTTGCACTTTAGTAGTACTCAAAATTCAATGCATAATCATGTATTGTTTTGTGACCGGGTAACATGCTGTGAACTATTCGCTAACCCAGATTTATGTCCTCGATGAATGATGTAAAATCCACTACAAAATGGCTCAGTGACAAATGCCCTAACAGGTTATAATTTACCTAGAAGAAAAAAATCAATAAATTCAATAAGCTGAGAAGTTATGTACCTCAGGGGTCATTCACATATAACATCTGAAACAATGTGAAAAAAGTCATGCCGTTTCCTCCAGGTTCAGCATGCTCGGGTGCTTGCACTGCCATGGCTTCTGCTGTTGCTAAGCAACCATCAGCTGTGCTCTACGAGAAACCACCACTGACAAACCAATGTTATCTCACGGCAATTCCTAACTTTTCGGTTCAGTGGCTAATTCGTATGAAATAATTTGTACAATTTAGTATGATTTGCTTAAGTCCCAATGACGGCTGGGTTTAGGGGTGGGGTTGGGCGGCACAAAAATCTTACATTTTCATACGAATTAGCCACTAAATTGACAAAACATAAAATAGCTGTTTCCTCATGAGATCAGGCTGGACAAACCCTTGCTGCAGCTCTGATACAAGTTTTATTCATTCATCCATTTTCTTTTCAGCTTAGTCCCTCTGTATTGATGTGGGGTCGCCACAGTGGAATGAACCGCCAACTTATTCAGCATATGTTTTACGCAGCGGATGCCTTTCCAGCTGCAACCCATCCCTGGGAAACATCCATACACACCCATTCCCACCCCACGCGAACGCAGGGAGAACATGCAAACTCAAGCACAACCAAGCATCATTGTATTGACTGGATATAAAATAACTACAAATAAAGAAAAGAAAAAACATAACCCCTAAAAATGAACCGGAGTTCACTGATGACATGCTATTTGCAGTCAGCCATCAATCAAGGATTTTGTCTGTGGCTTGCACTATCAAGCCTGTAGATTGTAAAGAAGTGCACAGCAGCTTCGCTTCATAGACAATGCATTTACGCTGTCAGCGCTCCTAATGAGATTATACAAAAGCCTCTTAATCGGCATTTCCTTGTCTGATTTGACAAATAATGCGCCGTCCTATCAGACTTTGTGGAATATGAGAAGCCAAGCAGGGGAGAGATTATGAAGCTGTTGGGTTAATCCTAATGTTGGCTTTCTTAAGGGTGCTCACTGTACTCATCGGAGAGGAGAGAAAAGACCATATAATCTTCTCCTCCACTCCTCAATTACTCCTCTCTGCAGGAACTTCTCAAAGCCGCAGCGAGTTATCAGATTTTCTATCCGAGGGAGCAAAAAAAAAAAAAAAAAAAAACTAAAGGAAAAGCAAAGAAAGCTGAGGAGGAAGAAGGGGGAAACGACTGGAAAAGAGACATAAAAATGATAGAGAAGATGAAACAGCAGAGAGAGAGGAAAGAGCAGCTTCATATAGCAAGAGCAGGGCTGCACATTATTAAAAAATAATAACCCAATCCCTTTGATACCTGGAATTTGTATTCAGTCCAATTAAATAAATGAATCAAGAAGTATTTCAAATATATAGACAATGATGTATAATGAAATATAACAATTTCATTTAATATTGGCTTCTCTATGGTCTTGTTACAGTGTAGTTACAGCGTAAATACAACTATTTACTGTAAAATTAACACAAACACATACTCTATAACTTCAAGGATTAGCATTTGGTTTAGGATTATTGCTAAACTCATGCAATTATGCATAATTTTCTGGAACTATAGTACTATGTAGTACTAAATAAGAAAATATCTAATTAAGACATTGAAAAAAGTGTTATCAAAACTTTAAATAAAATGTTTTATGACTTTTTCCAAACACAAATGAATTAAAATATAAATATTGAAATAAAGTGGGAAAAAAGTATGAAAAATTAATGAATGATTGAATGAATGAATAAATTAGCAAAAAAAAAAAAAAACTTAAAAACAAACTAAATTAAGCAGTGTTGGTGAAGCTACTTAAAAAATGTAGTGAGCTAAGCTACGAGTTACTGTACTTAAAATATAGCTTAACTAAACTAAAAACTACACCATGGGAAATGTAGCATGCTAAGCTAAAAGCTACTAGGCAAAATTAGCTAAGCTATATCTAAGCTATATTTTTTATTTTCATTTACTCATCCACGATCGGTCAACGTAGTTTGTACGGACGTATACAGCGCTACTAATTTACTACTTAGCGATGCTACTGCCACACTACTGAGAAATATAGTTACGCTAGAAGTGTCACTACTTGCAGTGTCCAAAACTGAAATTACACTCACCGGCCACTTATTAGACACCTACACCTGTCCAACTGCTCGTTAACACAAATTTCTAGTCAGCCAATCACATGGAAGCAACTCAATGCATTTAGGCATGTAGACATGGTCCAGATGATCTGCTGCAGTTCAAACTGAGCATCAGAATGGGGAAGAAAGGTGATTTAAGGGATTTTAAATGTGGCATGGTTGTTGGTGTCAAACGGGCTGGTCTGAGTATTTCAGAAACTGCTGATCTACTGGGATTTTCACGCACGTCTATCTCTAGGGTTTACAGAGAATGGTCAGAAAAGGAGAAAATATCCAGTGAGCAGCAGTTCTGTGGGCACAAATGCCTTGTTGATGCCAGAGGTCAGAGGAGAATGGCCAGACTGGTTCCAGCTGATAGAAAAGCAACTCAAATAACCACTCGTTACAACCGAGGTATGCAGAAGAGCATCTCTGAATGCATAACATGTTGAACCTTGAGGCAGAAGGGCTACAGCAGCAGAAGACCACACTGGGTGCAATTCACACAGGCTCAACTAAATTGGACAATAGAAGATTGGAAAAACATTGTCTGGTCTGATGACTCTTGATTTCTGCTGCGACATTCAGATTGTAAGGTCAGAATTTGGCGTCAACAACATGAAAGCATGGATCCATCCTGCCTTGTATCAACGGTTCAGGCAGGTGGTGGTGGTGTAATGGTGTGGGGGATATTTTCTTGGCACACTTTGGGCCCATTAGTACTAATTGAGCATGGTGTCAGGTCACAGTCTACCTGAGTATTGTTGCTGGCCATGTCCATCCCTTTTTTTACCACAGTATACCCATCTTCTTATGGCTACTTCCAGCAGGATAATGCACCATGTCATAAAGCGCAAATCATCTCAGACTAGTTATTGAACATGACAATGAGTTCACTGTACTCAAATGGCCTCCACAGTCACCAGAACTCAATCCAATACCACCTTTGGGATGTGGCGGAACGGGAGATTCGCATCATGGATGTGGACTGTGTGATGCTATCATGTCAATATGGACCAAAATCTCTGATGAATATTTCCAGTACCTTGTTGAATCTACGCCATGATGGATTAAGGCAGTTCTGAAGGAAAAAGGGGTCCAACCCGGTACTAGTAAGGTGTACCTAATAAAGTGGCCGATGAGTGTAATTAACTGTAAATGCTATTTTGTATATTTATATTTTATATGATGAATTGCACTTTTAAACACTTCAGGACCTTTATAAACAACGAATATGAATATGAAAGTGTAGGTTTTCTAGCTTTACATGCTGGAGACAAATAACACCATAACACACATATTCTTAACCTTTTCCCTTTTTCATGCAAAGCCACCACCTACTACACTCAAGCAAGATCCCAAATAACCCAATCTGACTGAATGGCTACATTATAAGTCATCCAAGAACAACACGTCATTTGAATGTAAAAATAATTTCTCCACAGATCATGTGGGATGGCAGTCTGCCGCATATTTTGCCTTTTGTATCTCTGATTCTGCCTACTGAAGAAGTTGCGATGCCGTTACATGTCTTATTAGGGCAAATATTTCCTCTGAGCCCCAGTTGGTTGAACCAATCCAGCATATATCCTCCAGCCGGAGCTCTCCAGGGACGTGTCCGATTCCTCAGATGAGCTGCGAGCGCAGAGGAAAGTAATGACTGGTGCAAGGCAGAGTGAGGCCTGATAATAAAAGAGCTTTCTGTGGGGAATTAAGGCCCGAGTGTCAGCCTGAGCTCTCCCTCGAGCTTCTGGGCCTGCGAGATTTCCTTCTCTCCCCTCGGCGGGTTGAGGATAAATTGATGATACAGAACAAAAGACAAATGAAATTAATCTTCTAGCCAGCTGATGCCGATTGAGATTACACCCCCTACAAAAAAAAATACACCACTGATATGTTGGGTGAGAAGAGTAATGTCTGTAGTATTTGTACGTTGGTGTATGTATAAGACAAATATTGTTGAAGTCAAAACTACACTGTAAGAATTTTTACACTGTAAAAATATTACGTTAAACTTTGTATAACTTACACTGTAAAAAATACTGGGTTCCACAAAATCGATTTGTGTTGGGACAACATGAAGGAATTAAGTCAACCTGTCAGTTTTTGCAAATTTGAGTGGATTGAACATAAAACGATCAAGTTTTCCCCCAAAAACCTCAAGAATTGTATTATTTCAGCTCATTTTAAATTAATTTGAACAAACAGCAAACATTGTTTTTTGAGTGTACAATATATAGTTGAAACTTAACTAGAGTAAATCAAATTAAAGTAACAAAACCTTTTTTCCCCGTGTCATTTTTTTTTTCAATGTTTTACATGTCCTACTTCGAAATTGTAATTCTTTTTTTTTCTTTAAATATGTCCAAAATGCAGACTCCCAGCCCCCCAAAGACATTTTAAACATAATAGTATTATTAACTAATTTCTAACAACTAACATCTGTGCCGTGATGACACTAAATAATATTGTAAAAGTATTATTACAAGATATTAGAATTCATTTCAAAGTGGTTTGTTCTGTAGCCAATAAAAAAATTATAAAAATCTTAAGATGATAAATTTAGAACTTTTAGGACAAGAACAAAAGAAACGGCTGTAAAGACGGCAAGAAACTTGGGTCAAATCTAATTAAATGAATAATTGCATTAAATAAATATTAAAGCATTAACACTTTCAGATTAATCACATGAGTTCAAAGTTATCGTTGAAAGCCCTAACCATACTAAGAAGAAAATATCTTTCTCCAGAAGAAACATATACTGTATAACTGTGAAAGACAGTAAAAAAATGTCCTTGCTCTGTTAAACATCACTGGCAAAATATTTGAAAAAGTATTTCAAATGGTACAATGGAATATAGTAACAATAGTAACACAAAATATGTGGAAAAAAGAAATCTGAAACCCTTGGAAGGATGAGGATAAAGTTATGGTATAACAAAATATAAATAAATAAAATTAATAATAATCTTCCATATTGATGACGGCAATCGAAACAAAACTTTAAAAAAAACATCATTGCTATGAGGGGTAAGTGTGATATCTTTTATATTTATAAGTGTATGTAAAGTGAAGCTGTAGCAGTCTGTCTGAATATATAATGATGTGCACAATGTCAATATATTGATGGCATGTACTGTATAGTGTAAAGTTTTGTACTGTACAGCATGTATACTTCAGAAAGGGGCAAATGTTCATAAATCTTTTAGAATTGGTGGGATGTAATTAATGTTTAAAGATTGGTCAGAACAACGGTGAAAAATTGTTTGAGCAATATTGATTTCATTTCACTTGAGATTTTACAGTACCATTCAGAATTTTGAAGTGGTTAAGATCATTTTAAAAGTAGTCCATAAACTTTTATGCTCACCAAGACTGCATGATTGGTCAAAACATTATTCAAATGTTGTAATCTAACTTTAATTCATTTGTGTCTTTATTAGATATTTAATATTACATTAAATATAATATATAACATTTATATTACATTTAACTGCTCTATTTTATGTATTTATTATTAAATTTAATTTTCTATTGTTTGCATTTATTTTTGCACGCTTTGAAGCATTTTTATTGCTTTCATATTTCAATATTTGCTCAGTATAAACTGAAAAAAAAACACTTTAAACCAACTTAAAAAATACTGTGCTTTGTTACAGATATATATATATATATATATTTTTTTTTTTCCTCCACGTATAATTTACCTTTGGTTCAAACTTAATTTAAATTAAATTAAACTTAAATCAAACTAAATTCAAACTTATTGTTGTCAACACAAATTAACACAAAGTAAAAATATTGTTTAATATAGAGACACTACATGTAATGTGTATTTATATAGCACATTTATTATGTATGGCCATACACCCCTAATGCATCACAATCATGGGGGGGAGGGGGGTCTCTCCACACCCCCAGCAGTGTGCAGCATCCACTTAGATGATGCAACGGCAGCCACAGGACAACGGCGCCAGTGCACTCACCACACACCAGCTAAAGGGGGAGTGGAAAGACAGGGATAGAGCCAATGCAGTGGATGAGGATGATTGGGAGCCCCTGGTCGGAAAAGGCCAATAGAGGGAATTTGGCCAGGACATCAGAAGTGCCATGGGATTGTTAATGAGCACCGAAAAATAGATGTATATGTATTATATACATTGTATGTAATATATATTTTTACATTAGCATAAAGTAGAAAATCAACTTTTTTAATTTTAGTTCAAAGTATCATCTTGCTTTGGACAACATATGTGTAATTTGTCACAGCAAATGTATAAATTACCCTCAAAGTATAGTTTGTACTTGCTTGAAAAAAAAAATATTTTAATGTTAATAAAAATATTTTTTCCACCCGAAGAAAAAAAATACATTGACTCAAAGGTAAAATATTAAGGTAAAATATTGATAAATATGATAAACAGTGGTCACATGACATGGAAACAGCTGGTTTAAAGCAAAATATTCACTTTTTTCAGTGTTCCCTGCTTACCCTGAAAACATGAACTATATTGCAGAGTATTTAAGTTCATCAACACATTGAAAAAGAATTTACAAATAAAATAGAATTGCAAAAACTATATTTCATCTCATGTGAATTTAATTCAAAATTAAATCTGGCACACATAATCCTCTTTATTCTTTTTAATACTCCACCATAAACTAATATACAGTGTTGTGCATATGTATTGCTAACCATCTCACCTGTCAAGTTCATGCTTTTAAACTGCATTTTATATTTTAAGTGTTTAAGTGTTTACATTCAAGATGCTGCCAATACGTTGACAGTTTAACTCAGCGTCTATCCAAACACACAAATAAACAATAAATAAGGACGAGCTCACCCTGGGGGAACAGGAAAACAGTGAATAAGAAACAAAAACTGAGGAGACTAGGAAGTACTCCATTGAAATGCAGCGGATGAGGAGAAGCTGTTTAGTTAACTCAAGGTGAATCTGCAAATGTGTGTGTGTGTGTAGATATTGGTGGATCTAATTAAAGAGGTAAATGTGCTGATGAGCTATTTGTGTGTTCCTCCACTGAGAATCTGTCAGGCTGGAGGAACGCAGCCCTTGTAGACACGATAAGCCCTGGTTTCTCTCATTGATTTTGTGTCTTGACTCTGGCCGAGGGGGACGTACCTGAGAAGCCGGCACTGCAGACACACGCGAATCCCCCTGGTTTGTTGATGCACACAGATTCATGAAGGCAGGGGGAAGAGTCACATTCGTTTACATCCAGGTTACAATGCGGTCCAAAATATCCAGGGACACAGCTACATTGGAATCTGGAAATACACACAAAAAAGTTACTTTTTTTGTTGCCAAATTCAACTTTACAATTTATTTGTTGAAAATGTAAATCACGAATCTGATTCTGAACTTAATAAAAAAAGATATTTGTTAAAGTTTTAGACAAATTTATAGCTGTAAAATTTTTGTCTGGAACTTTAATAATCTTAAATCTTTAAAAAAATCATCAGTGAATATTTTTTCAATCGATTCTTCAAAAATGATGATTCATCAATTAATGAAATAGAAAATATTCAACATTGACAATAGTTAATTTAAAATAAAATATTAAAAAGTTATTAAAAAGGCATTATATAATTCATAATCTAATATATATGACAAACATTTTTGTTATATTTTACTTTAAATTAATGATTCAATCTTCAAAAAATTCGTCATTGAATACCTTATTTAATAGACTCTTCAAAAATGCTGACTCATCTAGTAATGAAATATCAAATATTTGAGATTGACTGAATCATTAATTCAAAATAAAGTGTAAAAAAGTTTGTATTAGATAATTCATAATATAATAAATAATATATAATACAAACATTTTTTGTACATTTTATTTTGATTTAATGATTCAGTCAATCAACAAAAAAAATTGTCATTGATTTTTTTTTCAATAGATCGTTCAAAAACGCCGATTCATCTAGTACTGAAATGCAAACTTCAATATTGACAATCGTTAATTTAAAATGAATGTAAACTTTTTTATATTATTATATAATTCATAAAAATATATAATACAAACATTTCTGTTACATTTTATTTATAATTAATGAATATTTAATGAATTATTTTTAAAATGAATTATTTTTTAATAGATTCTTTAAAAATGCTGATTTATCTAGTAAAGAAATATCAAATATTTGAGATTGAATCATTCATTCATAAAAGTAAAAACAAATATATTTCATAATATAATATATAATACAAAAATGTGTGTACATTTTATTTTGAATTAATGATTCAGTTAATCTTCAAAACATCATTACTTCATTTTTTCCAATAGATTCATTAAAAATGATGATTGATCTATTACTGAAATATGAAATATTCAATATTGACAATAGTTAATTTAAAATAAAATGTTAAAAAAGTTTGTATTATTATATAATTCATAATACAATATATAATAAAAACATGTGTTACATTTTATTTAGAATTAATGATTCAGTCAATTATCAGTGAATTCCTTTTTCAATAGATTCTTCAAAAATGCTGATTCATCTAGAAATAAAATATGACATATTTGACATTGACTGAACCATTAATTTAAAATAAAATGTAAAAAAGTTTGGATTATATAAATTTAACATGTTTTCACAATTTATTTTTAATTATTTAAAAATATATGTTCAAATATATTTTCACATATTTCCGTACTAGATGAATCAGCATTTTTGAAGAATCAATTGAATTGATCTATTTTTAACAATACCTTTTTAGCATTTTTCGGCTTTATTATGATATAGCTAGAATGGGAACAAAGTTGGGGGGAGAGAGAGAATTCTGACACCAACTTCACCGCTACATTTTAAATGATTATTGCTGCCACCTATTGGCATAACAATGTAATGGCTACATCCTCCCTTTATCTGCTTTTGAATTTACTTTGAATTTATTATAAACATCAATGTTCATTTCGAGACTGTAAACACCTTTCCCAGTACTTCTATGACAATCTGAATCATAAAGCCATTTAAACAAAACAAGTTTTATTATCTACGACTACGCTTATGAGATTTTGTAGTTTATGCGATATTGTCAAGATAAAATCTTGAAGTGCATCTTGAATGGTCACAGACATGGCATAAGTTGTCATCTACTATGACACACCACACAAGAAAAAAAAAAGATTGAATCCTGTAACCCAATGCTCATTAATTAACCGTGCAGCTTTCCATCGTTTGCGACACAGATGTCTCCTTAAGAAGGAGTCCTGCATCTGCATGAGAGTGAATAGTGGCTGACTGGCAAAGGTCTGATTGACAGGAAAAAGATCTGAAGAGTGTCTGTTAATCATGACTTTGGCTGCTGCTATTATGGGACAAAACGGACTGACAAGCTGAATCGGTCTCAAATATTCTGTCACCTGTCTGATCGGTGAGGACTTGGCCAGTTCAATGATTCTGTGATGGATGGGATCTCACACAGCGTATACTGAGTTTAAACTTTAACAAGACATTTTGTTTTTTGGTTTTCTGCTATGATTTTTGCTACTCTGGTGTCCTGTATTTGTTCTTAATTCTGCACAATGCATTTCTGACACACAATGCTTAGTAAACAATGCCTTTACCTTTCCCAGAAGTGAGATTTGTTTAATGTGTGGGACAATTTTATCTGAAAAATCCAAACATGGCGGAGCATTTCTAGTAACCCCTCCACTTTTTAAAATACATTTTTAAAAAGATTGACCAAAATATACAGTATCATTCAGTGAAAATAATTGCTGCAGAACCATGTAAGTGCATACATTTAAGATCCCTCAGACAAAAAAAATGGCTTGAAGAATACATTTACAACAATATAATGAAATATTATTGCAACCCACAGAGTTTGGTAAAGTATGCCCTACATATTTTTTGGTAAACTATGTACTGACCTTAATAATATGCATAATTGTTTCCTAATATTACCCAAATTTTTGTTTTTAGAAGCCATGAAAGGCTAAACTTTTAATTTGATGGCACAAAAGGTCAAAAAAATAAAGTTAAACTTGGCAGTTTGTTCATGTTTTAGGTTGCTGAAAGAATCATTTGCTTCTTTGTTTTTTCCGGCTTCTCCTGTTTTTCTGCACTTCAATCTCACGTTTGTCCGTTTCTGAAAGGATCGGATGTCAGAAGCACTTCTAAAGTCACGCTCATGTTATTTTCAGCTCAAGAAGTTCATTATGTCCAATATAGACGCTCGCCCCGCGCACGTGAGAAAGCAAAACCGCTCGTGCTTTAGACGGCCTTGTAAACAACTACGGGGCACAGGGTAGATTCTGCTGTTCTTCTTGGCTTTGTGGCTATTCATCAAGACGACGACAAGGTTTGTTTGATCTCGGGTCGTCCATGGCTTGTTATTATATGTATATATGTAATGTCTCGGCTGTGTTTTTAAAAATCGCGCTTCCTTTGTTTTCATTCTCCTGCTAGTGTACGTGCTGGTAACGTATCTCTGTAAACCAATAGTGTTCAGCTGCGCATCTAGCTCCACCTTTTGGGACCCTTTTGTTGTGCCAGGTACCCTTCCGAAAGGGTCCCTAAAAAGTGGTATGGTGTGGTTCGCTTTTTCTTACAGTGGAAACGGCCATAAAAGTGTACCAAACCGCACCGTACACTCTCAGAAATAAAGGTACAAGAGCTGTCACTGGGGTGGTACCTTTTCAATAGGTACATATTTGTACTTGAAGGGTCCATATTGGTATCTCAAAAGTATATATTAGTACATGCAAATTTTAAAAGGAACACTTTTGTACTTTTTAGGTACCAAAAAGTACCTTTGAGGCATTAATATGGATCTTTAAGGAACAAATTTGTAGCCACCCCAGTGACAGCTCGCGTACCTTTATTTCTGAGTGTGTACCGGACCATACCGAACAACTCATTGGAAATGGGCCACAAAAGGAACACACAGTGGTTACTTAAATTGTCCATCTATATTTTTCATTGATGTTATAGTTTTTTTAAACCCATACGGTATAGTTAACACTTACCAGATGAAACCAAACAATACTACTTAAAGGTTAAACCCCCTCATCCCTGAACAACACATTGCCTTCTCATTCATTCACAAGTTGTCAAAGCAAACATTTGTAATCTCCTACTACCTGTATACACTACAGTACTACAAACAGACCAACAAGCTAAAAGAGCTCCACTGAGAGTGACCTCCTCCAAATCAAGCCTTGGCGTGTCAAAAGAGCACTTGTGTGGAAGAGAGCATAAGTTGTGAGCAAACGAAAACACCTGAAGTGAAATCCCTCAGACGGAAGCAATACGGGAGCAG
Organism: Danio aesculapii; assembly: GCF_903798145.1. Classification (NCBI taxonomy): domain Eukaryota; kingdom Metazoa; phylum Chordata; class Actinopteri; order Cypriniformes; family Danionidae; genus Danio; species Danio aesculapii. Next base: position 15,506,848 of record NC_079447.1, on the reverse strand, counting down.
CGCTGGGAAGCAGACGCACACAAGGGAGACCGTACATGATAGGAGACAAAGTGGAGACAAACCATTTAGGACTCAAATTGGCCTCAGGACTCCTCTGCCCATATGTCGGACTGAACCACGAGCGGCCCTGAGGCGCCCATTAAAGCACAACGAGGAGAAGATCTAGTAGAAGAAAAGCCAATATAGAGGCGTGATGCGAACCTCCTGAACTATTCTCACTTGTGTTTAGACCAGCAGCTTATAGATGTCAAGGATGAAAAAGGACCTTTATTACAAACTGGAGCACTTTAGACAATAATGCCAGTATCTCTCCAACGTGTCTCATTTTTTTTCGGAGCGTCTAGTAAAAACAAACAGTTCAGAGTGGATACTTGGGCTCCTACATCATTATCAATTTATGGGGGCTGCGGTGCAGAGTGAGAAAAAAGTGCAGTTCTGTGTTGCGATGGTGCTTTACCCGTTCACAAGGTCTTGGCAGATGGCTTGGTTCTGGCAGGGGTTGGATGCGCATTCATTGATGTCTTCCTCACAGTGCAGGCCTGAGAATCCTGGCTTGCAGAAACAGCTGCATAGAGATGACAAAAGGAGGATCGATTTACACTTTTGAGAGGGAGAAAAATGTGCTGTGTTTATTTGGAGTACAGCAAATAATGTGTCATTGCTGTTTCTTTGCAAGAACTGCAAGGCATAATAATAATAATAATAATAATAATAATAATAATGATGAATACTATCATCTACTTAAATCAAAGCTTATGTGAAAGTCAACAATTGTTTTAATAAACTGTTTTAAAAGGAGCATGGTTTTAAATTAATTGTAAAAAAAATAAAATAAAATAACCTTGCTAATTATTTGATAATTATTTTAGGAATAATTAATGGTATTTATTTGAATCTTTATTTTATTAAAAAATATTGTTTATGGGGGGTTCAATGAAAATGTGAAGGCACCACAGAGATACTTAACAACAACAAAACTAACTAACTAAATATAGGTACCACAGAGAAAACTATTTAACAAACAAACAAACAAACTAACTAACTCAATTGTATATGGTGTCCTCAATAAGAATGTGAAGGCACTACAGATAGACTGGTAACACTTTAGTTTAGGCCACAATTCATGCTATTAACTACTGGCTTATTACCTGCATATTATTAAGATATTAACTATTCATTAGTAGTTATAACATGATCTTATTCTGCATCCCTAATCCTACCCAAAACCTAAACCCAACTTCTACCTTACTATTATTAAACAACTAATTTGAAGTTTATTAAGCTATAGTTTTAGTCAACGGTTTGTTAATAGCTTGAACTGTGACCTAAAGTGTTACCAAGAAATCTAGGTATCACTGAAAAATATGGTTAAACAAATTAACAAACTAACTATATTGTATATCACAGGTACAATGAGAATGTGGAGGCACCACAGAGAAAACTAAACAAACAATCAGACTAAGAAACTAACAAACAATCAAATAAACAAACAAACTAACAAAACTAACAAACCTAACTAACTAACTAACTAACTAACTAACTAACTAACTAACTAACTAACTAACTAACTAACTAACTAACTAACAAACTAACAAACTATCCTATATGGTGGGTTTAATGAGAATGTAAAAGCACCACAGAGAAAGTAGTAACATTTTAGTTTAGGTCACAATTCATGCTATTATCCACTGGGTTATTACCTGCCTAGTATTATGTTATTAACTGTTCATTAGTAGTTGATCTTATTAACGTATGATCTTATTCTGCATCCAAAATCTAACCCAAAACCTAAACCCAACTTCTACCTTACAAATTATTAACAAACAGTTAATTAGTAGTTTATTAAGCTAGTAGAGTTAGCTAATGGTTTGTTAATACAGTCAACTGTGACCTAAACTAAAGAGAAACCTATTCAACAACAAACAAACAAACAAGATACTGTAACTAAATAAATCTAGGTACCACAGGGAAAAATGTTCAACAAAATAACTTTATATAACAGGTACAATGAGAATAAAACTACAGAGAAAAAAGTATATAACAAACCAATCTACCAAATCTTATATATGATGGGTACAATAAGAATGTGAAGGCAACACAGAGAATAATTGTTGAAATATTCAACAAGCAAACTAATTAACTGAATAAATGACATACAGTATGTATTGTGGTAAAACCTTCTCAAAGAGCAATGGCGTGTACATACAAGCCGAATCTCAACTTTCTGATAAATATACACAGTATAGCAAAGCTTCAAAGCTCAAATGTGCTGTAGAGTTTTGACCTTAATCCAGCTGAAATGTAGAACCAGAATCTGATATGGCAATTCCAGCACAGACACAAAAATATTGTTCTTAAAATGCATATGCAGTTGTTGCTCTTTTAAATGACCTATGCTGTTATTGATATATACATTCATAGTTGCTGATATAAAAGCATGGCAGATTACACAGCAGAGTTAATAAATAATATTGTACGAATCACTTTAATACATTTTGCTTTTAATAAGCCAATAATACATTGACATCTATCCTGCTTTTACAGCTCAAGCCTTTAAAGGGGTCACGAACTGAGAAATCAAAATCCCCCTGATCTTTCAACATATTTTATTGACACATTATTTAAATGTATTTTAAGATCCCTTTTGAGAAAGATCATCTTTTATAAGAAATTCTAACTGAGGAATATTTTAGCAACCGTTTCTCACTGTATGTTGATATTGCCTCATGAAGGAATGTTTCCTCTTTGAGCAGTTCTTACAGAGATGCATTTCAGCAAATGTTTCTCTCTGTGTTGATATAGTCTTTTGAGGTCTTAAAGGGATAGTTCACCCAAGAATAACAATTCTGTCATTATGCTGCATTGACTGTTTGCACATTCTGTTGTTTATGTTTTTTAGAATGTGACAGACGTGATAACTGTAAACTGTATTTCATGGAGAGAAAAATACATAAAGGCTTTTTCTCTGTTCTAAGAAATCCAATATCACCATATGGCTTTAGTATGACTCAATGACACCATTTTTGGGTAAACTACTCCAAAAGGCAAACCAACCTGCTAAACAACAAAAAATATACACTCACCGGCCACTTTATTAGGTACACCTGTACAGCTGCTCGTTAATGCAAATTTCTAATCAGCCAATCACATGGTAGCAACCCAATGCATTTAAGCATGTAGGCATGGTCAAGACGATCTGCTGCAGTTCAAATAGAGCATCAGAATGGGGAAGAAGTGTGATTTAAGTGATTTAAGTGAATGTGACATGGTTGTTGGTGCCAGATGGGCTTGTCTGAGCTTTTCAGAAACTGCTGATCTACTGGGATTTTCATGCATAACCATCAGGGTTTACAGAGAATGAAAAATAGAAAATATCCAGAGAGCGGCAGTTCTGTGGGCGCAAATGCCTTGTTGATACCAGTGGTGAGAGGAGAATGGCCAGACTGGTTCCAGCTGATAGAAAGGCAACAGTAACTCAAATAACCACTCGTTACAACCGAGGTATGCAGAAGAGCATCTCTGAATGCACAACATGTTGAACCTTGAGGCATATGGGCTACAGCAGCAGAAGACCACACTGGGTGCCATTCCTGTCAGCTAAGAACAGGAAACTGAGGCTACAATTCACACAGCCGAACCAGAATTGGACCATAGAAAATTGGAAAAACGTTGTCTGGTCTGAATCTTGATTTCTGCTGGACATTCGGGTATTCGGGTCAGAATTTGGCGTCAACAACAAGAAAGCATGGATCCATCCTGTCTTGGATCAAAGTTTCAGCTGCTGCTGGTGGTGTAATGTTGTGGGGGATATTTCCTTGGGACTCTTTTGATCCATTAGAACCAGTTGATAATCATGTCAATGCCACAGCTTACCTGAGTATTGTTGCTGACCATGTCCATCCCTTTATGACCACAGTGTACCCTTCTTCTGATGGCTACTTCCAGCAGGATAACACACCATAAAGCCCGAATCATCTCAGACTGGTTTCTTGAACATGATAATGAGTTCACTCTACTCAAATGGCCTCCACAGTCATCAGATCTCAATTCAATACAGCACCTTTGGGATGTGGTGGAATGAGAAATTCGCATCACTGATGTGCAGCCGACAAATATGCAGCAACTGTGAGATGCCATCATGCCAATATGGACCAAAATCTCTGAGGAATATTTCCAGTACCTTGTTAGATCTATGCCATGAAGGATTAAGGCAGTCTTGAAGGCAAAAGGGGGTCAAAACCAGTACTAGTAAGGTGTACCTAATAAAGTGGCCAGTGAGCGTATATAACACATTATACATTATGTTTTAAATGTTATTGAGCCCAAACTATGAACACATCAAATATGTATAAAGCTTTTAAGAAGTGGTATGTACACCATATATTTTGTGTATAAGCACACACATACACGGCTTGACGTAAAATTTTTTGCTTATCAGCCACTGTAGCTAGTATTTTTTCTAAAGTAACTAGCCATTCACGGTTTTCACTAGCCACAATGTTGCTTTTGGAACAATATATTTTATATGCTTAAATTTGACTTTGTTAAAATTGACTCAATGAAAGTCATTTAAAACCTTATTGACTTTCCAAATTCGGATATTAATTGCATTCCAGCTGGTAAACAGTAGTTAAGTCATCTGAGGTGGATCAAAACCTTTCATCACATAACAAACAAACACAACAGAGAACTAAAATGAGAAATTAAAGGTAAAAAAGACCTGTAGCTGTTGACCCCATCCACACAATGGCCGTGGTTCTGACAAGGTCCTGAGACACAGTCATCGCTATCAATTTCACAGCGAGTTCCCTCAAACCCTGCAAGACAGATGAGATGGTCATGGATCAGTAAGTCTCACTGCTCCCTGAAAGCGTTAGGATCAATGATAACAAAGGCCCTTGGTGAATGCCATCTTAATGGAACTGTGCACCTCCCTACAGCCCGTCTCATCTGCCAGGCCCGGCGTCTCCAGTGAGGGCTCTAGCGGCTCTAATAATACCTCAGTGCCTCCACAGATTAGGCTGAGGGCTCATGGTGGAAGTGTGGAGAGGATCTCGTTAAGATGGGGGAGACGGAGGAGGTGAAGTTCAGGGGCCTCTTTGCTCGTGTTCATTACCAGGATGAAGGGGAGAAGGGGGTGTAATCAGCTCAGGGCTCTTGTTGGGGAAAAGGTCCTGGGAGACGTGAATATTCAGCTTTTTGTCAGCCTGCTGCTGTAAGCTCATCCTCGGCTCAGCGAGATGCTTTGTGGCTTAAAATAATGCTTTAAAGGCAGTGTGAAATCAGAATGGCAATTTTCAGGGCTCCTCGTCTTAATGTGAGTGATTTTCAAAGAAAAATACAGCTTTTTTCATTCTCACGTCCAGCATAAAGTTAGTTCTTTCAAGTTCTTTCATGATCAACAAGACTGCATTTTTTAACAAAACAGAAAAAACAGCATTATTCTGAAACTGTATTACTATTTCAAATAAGTGTTCTATTTTTTATATATTTAGAAATTGTATCCCTGAGATGGAAAGCAGAATTTTTTGTACTCTAGGGGTCCGTTCTTTATACCTCGCTTAAATGATCATAGATGATTTAACAGATCCTGAATCTTTTAATCTTGATAACTGATCTCTGGCTAATTTGGTTCTTCAAACGAATTCAGATTAAAATGTCTGGATGAACTGATCTGAAAAGGACAGATCTATCGATCCTTGAAATCATGATCGGCAATCCCAGGATTGGCTGATGGTACAGCAGTGTAATGACATCATCTGATTAATATTCAGTTATCCATGCGAGTAAAATTACAAAAAATTTGAAGTAAACGGTTTGTTAAATATGAAACACACTTTTACGAAGCATTAAATCACTGGCATAATAGCCGTCAAAACACATGCATGGCTGCATACATTTATATTCCTTTAAAAAAAAAAAAAAAACAGTCGAATATTGTGCGTCAATTATTATACACAAATTGTACTTAAAGCTGGGTCAGTACCTTAAAATAGTATGTGTTTGTATCTAAAAAGTCCAAATCAATAAATGTTCTATTTGAACCCCTTGGGGAGAACCACTACGTGACAGTTTTTATACTTTTATTTCGGAGTGCATATTGTAAGAGTGCAAGTTTTTTAAAATAATGATAAAAAAATTTAACTTAAACTGAAACTATATATATATATATATATATATATATATATATATATATATATATATATATATATATATATATATATATATATATATATATATATATATAGTGTAATGGACATGGTGAATATTGAAAATACTGTAAATATTGAAGTTGTCTCTCATTTACAGACAATATAGCCAGTTTAGTCTATTCAATTCATTTAAACCAAATGTCTTTTGGGGAAACCAGAGCACCCAGAGGAAACCAACACAAACACAAGGAGAACATGCAAACTTCCAACAGAAATGCTAACTGGCCTAGCTGGGACTTGAACCAGCAACCCTCTTGCAGTGAGGGGACAGTGCTGATCACTGAGCAACCGTGCTATGTTACTTACCTTAAATTAATCAAATTACTATTTTGAAGTCTGCAAATACAAATTTCATCATAGAAGCAGATGTCAGAGAAGATAAACACACACCACAACATTACAATGAGAAAATTAGAGCTGCAAGCAGCGATGAAAGGGACCTCACACCCGGTCTCACCACCGCCCAGTGGCCTTAGGATGACAGAGAACAGTGCACAATAATAATTAAGGTTGATTTATATATATTTTTAAAATTTCCAAACTTCCTTTGTCAGCAGGTGAACCTGTGAATTTTCAGGCAGACCAGACACTGTGTGACTTAATTATAAGTACTTCCTCCTCCATGCCGATACACTGACCAAGTCTGCCACAGACACGCCCTTTGACAGAAACTCTAGATCTTCACAATTTAACATCACAAAGGTCTTTGGATTAAAGTAATGGAACATGGATTCGATGTGATAAAATTTGTAGGAGTTTGTTACAATGCAAAACATGTTATTTCCTGTTGCCAGTAGGTGGCGCTATAACTGTAACTGGATATTGGCATGTAAACATATTCAGGTCAGGACTGTTATCAAATATGTGGATTTTGAGGCAATGCATGCCTAAGTTTTGACACCTTCTGTTTTGTTGCGAATCGTCAAAGTTTGTGAGGCCACCACGGACATGTCCTCTGACAAAAACTCTAGATCGTCACAATTTAACATCGACTTTAGATAACAATATCCAATTTTGGTTGTGATCTGACAAAATTCCTAGGAGGAGTTTGTTAAAGTCCAACGCGAGCAAACGCCAAAAACTACACTTTTTTCACTTCCTGTTGGGTTTGAGACTTCGCTCCAAGAAACTTTTTTGTAGGTATTGGCATGTTTGATGTGTTTGCCAATTTTCACACATGTGCATGAAACGTAGCTCGTGGGCCATACCAACACAATCTCACGACAATTCGTAACTTTTTGATTTAGTGGCTAATTCGTAGGATTTTGTACGATCTAATTCATACAATTTAGTACGATTTGCTCATCCCCTAATGATGGTTGGGTTTAGGGGTGGGGTTAGGTGCCACGCCTCCTTTCTAAAATCGTACAATTTCGTACGAATTAGCCACTAAACTGACAAAACGTAAAATCCTTACATTTTCTCGTGAGATCAGGCTGGCCATACTGTCAAACTGCATAGGTGGCACTGTCGAGTCATTTTGCCACACCCACTTCTGAAACCTATGACAAGTGTAAATTTTTGCCATTTCAGTCATGTGTGCAAAGTTTCGTGAGTTTTTGATCACGTTTAGACTCTCAAAAATGTGATTTAAGTACAATTTATACAATTTATATAAAATATACATAAATAAAATTACAAAATGCATACACTTATATAATTTGTACTATTAAAATCCCAGATGTTTGAAGTAATATATTTGAATTCAGCTGATTCGTGTTTTTAAGTAATAAGCTAAGTCAAGTAAACTTTGATATACAAGTTGTCAACAAATTCAATCCAGATGAGATAACTCAAAATATTAAAGTTGTGATAACTAATTGGTGCAATAATTTTTTACAGTGTGCAGACACATAACACACACACACACACACACACACACACACACACACACTACATAGCTATTTTCTGATTCTTATTCTTATTTCTTATTCTAACCAGTTTTCCAGTTTTCAAAACTGCATTCATATCGTAATGGATTAATATGAGTTAACACCCTGCCGTTTTCCATGTTACATATTCTGTTTCATTTCAAATTAAGATCAATTATTAAACTGAATAAATTGCTTATTCATAATTCAAAAAAGCAAGTGTTACCCAACTAATCAAATTTTAAAAGACATCCTGGTATGCACAGTAAACAGCCATTGCATTAAATCCTTCATAAACAGTTTCGCTTTTAAAATTCTGGTGAGCCTACTTTCTAATTGGTTTCGAGTTGGGAGCAGATGTTGCACAGCACTGGAAAGACAAAAGAGGAACCTCCAGCGCTGCTCATGTTTTTAGAAAACGTAATAAGCTTGATTTCATTCTGAGCCACCGCTGAATATATTTACAGTTCCAGTGAGCACACTTTATTTTCTAACACATGCAGCAGAACATCTAGTGTACCTTATCTTCTCTGAAGCGTTTCAAAGCACAGGCTGGTTTCACACATTAGAGCTGACTCATAACAGCAACAATCGAAAGCCAAATGAGAATACGCTCTATCTGCATTTAATGCATGCCATGAATTATTCCCTCAAGTGTTAGACGCGTCTACAGAAGAGTTTGTTAAGGTCAAGTGCAGCTAAACAGAATATCATTACCCAGTGATACATTTTTAAAAGACTCTTTACAGTGAATATTTACAAAAAAATGTGGTAGAAAAGTCTTTCTGGGCCCAAACCGACATGTAAACTCATCAATACAGGATTTCTGACTGGAAATGACAACTTTTCCCCCCACCCAATGATTTCCAGAGTTGCTTTATTTGAACTGGCATCAACCCCAATTTCATTCCAGATATCACCCTTCCATTAGATTCCAGCAAACGCAATCGAGTTTTGGGTCTCTGCCACTATGGATGCGCAGTACAATATCTGCTGGATTATATACAGCTGGCACCGGCCCATGATGAACTGTCAATCACAGCCTTGCCTGACGTCTCCAGGGACAATTTGAAGTGTCAACATTAATGCATCTGCAGCAAGAACACACAGCGAGACTGGAGCTTCTTCGCTGTCAAAACACAGAGCAGGATACCTGTGGCTTGCACAAATGTTCCATCATTCTTTCCCAGCATCCTCTGTGTGCCCCACAAAGCTGTGCAGGTAATCCCTGGGACAGCTCATCCTTCCAAAGTAAATATGAGACTAGTTTGAAATTTAGCCATATCAACACAGCCATGTGTCTTGCTGTTTGATGTTCGCTGCTAGTCTTGAGACACTGAGAAACAAGTATATGTGAAACAAATATACTCTGTGCTACATGAGTGTACTTGCATATAATATTACTAATACTATTATTATTATTATTATTATTATTATTATTATTATTATTATTAATGAGTGAGGAATAATCAGCTAATTGTTGTGCATTAAAGGATTAAACACACAACAAGCCATTAGCTATGTTTTCATCAAAAGATGTGGATTAAATTTATGCACAAAACTGGAATATCGCATAAAAGACGCGCAAATAAAGCAGCGATTCCATTCAATGAATCAAAGAGAACAAAATTGTCACTTCCTGATTAACTGGTGCCAAATATCAAAAATAAAAACGGAATTTATTGTGGCAGTAGAAGCTGCGTGAATCTTTTCTGTATTTAATAAATTACTTGCGCCTCAGAAGACAATGCAGCACACTCAAAGAATGTGGGGTGGCATTTGAAAGTGTGGAACGTGGAGCACAGACGCTCTTGATTCTGGAGGTCATTAATAATACAATAACACTAATACTGAGGCATTTATAATGTCCAAAACAATATTTTAGATGTTTAACAATGCGGTCAGCCTGCTGGTTTGTCCATTCACATGCATTTTTATCATCACATGACCTAAAACAAAATCACATTACATTTTAATGCACATACTGGAATTTGTTCGGTAAAAGTGGCGCTTTTAAAATTCAAATAAACTCATAAATTTAAGCACAAAACTGGAATATAGCATAAAATACATAAATTACTTGCACCTCAGAAGACAATGCCGACACGCAATAAATGTGTGGTGGCATTTGACTCAGAGCACAGATGCTCTTGACTATTCTGGAGGTAATTAATAATAAAACAACACTAATACTGAAATGGTTAGGGTTTTTAAGAACGACTAAAACAACATTTTAGATGTTTTACAATGTGCTCAGCCTGCTGGTTTGTCCATTCACACGCATTTTTATCATCACATGATCTCAAAACAAAATCACATGACTTTTTTAATGAGCATACTGGAATTTGTTCGGTAAAAGTGTTTCAATTGTAGTTTATGGGATTTTTGTCTTATCGAATAAAAAGATAATCCTACTCAGTTATGCGCATGCGGATTTTCAAATTGTTTGCGCATCTTGCTATTTCCATCAACAGGTTTTTTATGCGCATTTCCAAAATGCACATAAAAATAGGTGGATGGAAACATAGCTACTGATTATCTAACTTATTCCATTGTCATTTGCCAACGTTTAGACAAGTTAGAAGTAGTAATGCTCTTTGCAGCGCAATATTTGACCATTTTTGTCAATCACGACATGTTAGCTCTCCCAATTTTGGAAGTGTGTAAATGACTAGATCATATCTAATAGCCAGTGTCGGGCACATTCCTTTAAAATAGTAATTAGTTAAAGTCCCTAATTACTTCTCACAAATAGTAACTGGGTTAGTAACTGGGTTGCATAATTATAAAAGTAACTTTAACCAGGGAAAGTAACTATTGCGTTTCTTAAAACAAATCGTATTTTAAATGACTATAAAATAAATATAAAACATTGTACACTAATCTACACTATTTTAATGTTGTTGTGGGACAATGTGAGAGACAACTGCAGCATATTCTTAACTATATATCTTGATATTCTTTTGTTTAATTCTGTCTGATTAATAAGTGTTTGCGGTGGAGAAAAATTAAGTTTTATTTGCTTTGACATCGTGGCTTAATCACCTGAGTAGCCACTAATTTTGTGGCGGCATACGACTACGTGACATGCTTCTTTAAAATTGAACAATTTGTCAGCGATGCAGAGAGACTCTTTTTTCCTGGGCATGAGTAATTTTTAATTATAGTGACACGTATATTTTTGTCAGCAATGGTAACAGCGTTTTAACAGGGGAAACTGAAAAAGTATCCCTGTTAGAAACGCCAATTATTTATAGTGCTGTTATTCCCATCACTGCTAATAGCTCATAGTAACGTGTCTTCGAAAATATTTTTGAACATTTTGTGAGTTGGTTGATCCCCATCAACTTTCTGGTAACTCTGTTGGTCTGAAAGCTTCATTTGCTGTTACTATGGTTACTACTAATGTTTGAGGTTACACGCAATAATTACAAACTGCAATCAAAGCTGACTGGAACTACCTGTGCATTTTATTGCACACCTTCCAGCCACTCAGATTCAGAAATTTAAACATACCATGGAATAATAATAATGAGCACATGCACACACACACACACTCGCACACGCACACACACACACACACACACACACACACACACACACACACACACACACACACACACACACACAATATATAGCCAAGGTTTTGTGAAATCTTCCTTTACATGCACATGAGTTTAATGACATCCCAATCTAAATCCTTAGGGTTTAATAGAAAGTTGGCCCCCAATTTGCAGCTATAGCAGCTTCAACTCTTCTTATCTTAAATTAAGGGAGCTATATCCAAGTATTTATATGCCAATTGCATTTTAATTGCCAATCTTTGAACAGCTTCTAATAAAACTTTAAAAAGATTCCTGCCTAGATTGTTTATTAAAGCTGGTAGGCTGATTTTTATGTAAAGGGCGATTAAGCTGATTAACTGATTAAAGTGATTAAACAGTGCGAATGTACAACTAAGTGACACCCATGAGTCAAAACAACAGAGAGATATTCCCACCAGGCATGATCAGACTTCTGCATGACAAAATAAGTTTTTTTTTCTACCAGTTTTTTTTAACAACCAGACTTTTCCTAATAACCTGTGATGAATTGGTCCATCTAGATACATTTAAAACTTAAAGCAGTTTTGAAAACCAGTGTGGACACTGAAAAAAAAAAAAAACAATTCTGAAAAAAAAATGGATGTTAAGTGTTTGTGTTTTTTGGGGTCAGAGAACAGACGATGTTCTACTAAAAGTGACTACAAAAGCATCAACAAAAACAAAGTTTTTGCCGCAAGTACTGCAGAAGAAAATAGAACCAGGGTAAGTAATCATTTATTAAAGTCTTAAGAATGATAGGTAGTTTGTGCTTTTGGTGAAATACCAACATTTATTTTTAATTTATTGTTGTATGTTGTGCAGCGGACGAGGTCAAAGCCATATTTTGTGGTCAGTGCCGCCTCGTGTGCAGGCATGAATTGTTTTGTGTTCAGTGTGAAAACACAGCTCTTCTGTGATTTGCTTTATCGCTTCACAATATCAAAGGGCTCTAAAGTCAGCAATAATTTTCAGGTAAAAGTATTTCCAGGCACTTCTTGATCACATTATAGTTCCATATATACCCCTACTTATTTTAGCTTTCATCACAGCAGTCGAAAATCAAATCAAAAGAAAACAGAAGGCGTGAGAAACTAGTCCTACACAGGAGCTGTATGAAGACCAACAAATTGAAAATTGTCTTAAAATACAACATCCGACCATCTGTTTAGGTGTGGTAACTAGAGTATAAGCTAAATGATTGACTGAGGTCGCTTGAGTTATTAAAATAATATATATCAGAGGTATGATATTCTGCTTTAATGGTCACATTACCACCACCCATGTGCATGATATGCTAATAATTCAACAGGCTGGTGTCAATCATTCAGTTTTTGGACATTTGGATTTGACCAATTCATTCCAGCTGAATTGAATTGTAAATTAATTCCATAAAATTTATAGTGTAATAGCAGCTGTGGATGCCAGACTTTTGCCATAAAAAATGGTAGAAACCATATTATATATATATATATATATATATATATATATATATATATATATATATATATATATATTACATTCCATATTACAGGTATTACATTCCTGGAGTAAAACAAACGCAAGTGTGGGTTGCCAGATTGAGGACCAACAGGAGCGATTGAGCCTAAATGCTGATTTAAATCGCGTGCTATATAAAAGTAATGGCATGCGATAGAGAGAATATTTACCATTTTAAAAGGAGTTTTGTTCTAACCAACACCTCAAATTGATGCATTAGAAATGTTTTCTATTTCTTGCAGCTAAACAACTAAAAACTGACAATAGCTATATGTTTCCATCCACCTATTTTTATTCGCATTTGCATATGCGCATTAAAAAACGGTTGACGGAAACGCCATGATGCACATCAATTTTGAAAATGTGCATAAAAAACATGCATAACTGAGTAGGATAAAATTTTTATGTGATAAGAAAAGATGTGCATAAACTACGATGGAAACACTTTTACCGCACAAATTTCAGTATGTGCATTAAAAAAGGTCATGTGATGTTGTTATAAGAGATCATGTGATGATGAAAATGTGTGTAAATGGACAAACCAGCAGGCTGAGCACACTGTAAAACACCTGAAATGTACATTTGGTCATTCTAAAACGCCTTACTGTTTAAGTATTAGTGTTATTATATCATTAATTACCTGCAGAACTGTCAAGAGCATCTGTGCTCCGCATCTGACACCTTCAAACACCACCGTGCTGGCTGTTTTTTTTATTTAATTTCATTTAATTAATTTATCACTGCAAATCTCGTCACGTAGTCTGTTGTTAGGACACGAGATAACAATGTAACCTGCTCACCTAAGGTTTACTTCATAATATTTGTATTATTTGTTAATTGAAAACCTAATATGGAACTTTGAATCGTCTCATTTCGGAGTCTGCTACTGTAAATGAATGTAATAGAATAGAAGTTTTCCAACAAGGCAACCCAGGGTGCTAAAATATAATTGGCTAAACTGGCTTTGGGTGGGTTGAAATAACCAAAACATAGACAGCGTTCTGGCAAATAACACACATTTTCAAAGCAGAATAACTGACTTCAGTTTTTCAGACAAACAAAAATGTTCACTTAGCATGTTTCTTGAATATCTGCAAACATATTATGGTACTTTTATGCTTTTGAAGAGTCAAAAACGTACATAAAGCACCTTAAAGTGCAATTTAAATGCTTAGCTAGGTTAACTAGGCAGGTTAGGGTAATTAGGCAAATCATTGTATTGATGGTTTCTGTAGACAATTGAAAAAAAAATGCTTAAAGGGGCTAATAATATTGACCTTAAATGGTTTAAAAAAAACAACAACACCGCTTTCTAGCCGAAATAAAACAAAAGAGTATTATACAAAATATATAAGTAAAAAGAAAAAAAAATTCACAGGAGTGCTAACAATTTTGATTTCACCTCTATTTATATAATCATGGTAAACTACCACATTTCATACAAGTAATACCTTCTACACATTGTAAAAAAGCATACGATCCTTACTGTAGATATTCATGGATATGTTGAATTTGGTGTCTGTTTGTTCATTAACATTGTAGAACATGACCAAGAGCTGATGGTCAGTGTGAGTAGTACAGTCTTAAAACTTTAAGCCAGAGTCATTAACTGGCATGATGAATTAATCAAGGTGAACTACAGTCATTCCTATTATTAACAATCTTTATAAATAACTAAGATTTATGAATGCAGTCTTAAAGATACAGCATACTGGTAATTAGCCTTGGCCCGTGATCATTAATCTGAAAGACACAAGCAAAACAGGGCCGAAGTTAAACATTTATAATATCCGGTGAATGTCCACAAAGCAGCACGCATTAAGAGAGAGTTTCCAGCTTAAAGGCTAATTGTGATGAAACACACAATTTATTTATCTGAAACTCATTAAAGGATAAAAGTGTTTGATTTAACTTACCAATTTGAAGCACACTTTTCCTGGCCTTGGAAAATGTTGACAAGTGAGTAAGTCATTATATTTTTGCCTCTGCCTATTATTTTCAACTACTGTAGCATTGATAATATAATTGAGAGTGAACTAGGACTGTAGCTTGGTACCAAAAAGCTTATATTACTTTCTGGAATAGGTAAAAAAAAAAAGAAAAGGTAATAATAATGTGCTGTTACTTTTTTCTCCAAACCTACTCTGGCAGTTAACTATTAAAATCAAGCAAGCAAAATAAATGTAAGGCATCCAAACATTAGTGTGGATATATCGTCACCTTGGAATTATATATCTATCTGCGTTCTGAATGATTTTGAGATATTGAGCTTCAAAGTTTTTGCATTCCACAAACAGTATGTGTGCAACATTTGGTTTTTAAATAAAAAGTACTAAAAAGTAAACAACTTATAAAAAACATCCCATAATGTAAATAAGTTGTCATTTATAAGACTATGTCAATCACTCAATTTTGACAAAAATGTCAGATAGAACATTATAATTCTGAGGTGATGATATAAATATTTGGTCCATATTGACAAGACAGCATCCTGCAGTTGCTGCAGATTTGTCGGCTGCTCCATGATACAAATCTCCCATTCCAGCACATCCCAAAGGTGCTCTATTGGATTGAGTTCTGATGACTGTGGAGGCCATTTGAGTACAGTAAACTCATTGTCATGTTCAAAAAACCAGTCTGAGATTATTCGCGCTTTATGACATGGTGCGTTATCCTGCTGGATGTAGCCATCAAAATATAGGTACATTGTGGTCATAAAGGGATGGACATGGTCAGCAACAATACTCAGGTAGGCTGTGGCATTGACATGATGCTCAAATGGTACTAATGAGCCCAAAGTGTGCCAAGAAAATATCCCCTACACCAGGCATGTCCAAGCTCGGTCC
Organism: Danio aesculapii; assembly: GCF_903798145.1. Lineage (NCBI taxonomy): Eukaryota > Metazoa > Chordata > Actinopteri > Cypriniformes > Danionidae > Danio > Danio aesculapii. Next base: position 15,490,838 of record NC_079447.1, on the reverse strand, counting down.
TGGAGGGCCGGTGTCCTGCAAAGTTTAGTTCCAACCCCAATCAGACACACCTGGGCTAGCTAATCAAGCACTTACTAGGCTTTCTAGAAACATCCGTGCAGGTGTGTTGAGGCAAGTTGGAGCTAAAATCTGCAGGACACCGGCCCTCCAGGACCGAATTTGGACACCCCTGCCCTACACCATTACACCACCACCACCACCACCACCGGCCTGAACCGTTGATACAAGGCAGGATGGATCCATGCTTTCATGTTGTTGATGCCAAATTCTGACCCTGCCATCCGAATGTCGCAGCAGAAATCAAGACTCATCAGACCAGGCAACGTTTTCCAATCTTCTATTGTCCAGTTTTGGTGAGTCTGTGTGAATTGTTGCCTCAGTTTCATCTTTTTAGTTGACAGAATGGCACTGTGGTCTTCTGCTGCTGTAGCCCATCCGTCTCAAGGTTCGACGTGTTGTGCATTCAGAGATGCTCTTCTGCATACCTCAGTTGTAATGAGTGGTTATTTGAGTTACTGTTGCCATTCTATCAGCTGGAATCAGTCTGGCCATTCTCCTCTGACATCAACAAGGTATTTGCACCCACAAAATTGCCGCTCACTGGATATTTTCTCTTTGTCAGACCATTCTCTGTAAACTCTAGAGATGGTTGCGCATGAAAATCCCAGTAGATCAGCAGTTTCTGAAATACTCAGACCAGCACCAACAACCATGCCACGCTCAAAGGCACTTAAATCACCGGTCTTCCCCATTCTGATGCTTGGTTTGAACTGCAGAAAATCGTCTTGACTATGTCTACAAACACATTGAGTTGTTGCCATGTGATAGGCAGATTAGAAATTTGCGTTAACGAGCAGTGGGAGTGTATATTGAATAGCACATCAATTTCTATTTGTTCATATTTTTCCCATTTACTTTGTTAGATCTGTTTTGAATACAGTTAAATTTAAAGAATTAGATATAATATTTATTTCTTTGTTTGTTGATTAATTGATTGTGTGGGCTGCTGGTAGCTTGTTTTACATTTATGAATAAAAATTCTGCATTCTCTCTCTCAAAGAATATTTTGGATTTATTTTCCAAAAAAATGGCACCCTTAAACTAATACACCTGGAAAAAAATGGGTAAGAATTTACTTTAAAGCTCTTTTCACTCCAGTTAGTGAGAGTGAACTGCAGAAATAAACATCAAATATCACACATTGCAAATTTCTGAACAATATAAAGATTGTTATATATTTAGTTTTTTTCTGAAAAGGTAGCGTTTACATTTGCATGTTGCTAAACTAATCCTATTACTCTCTAACAAGCAAAAACAATATGCAAAACAGTTCATTATTCACCAAAGCCTTTTTTGCATTGCATCATGGGACTGTCTTTCCCATGAAAGACATGTGATGTCTGGGTAAAAGAAGGTGTCTTGGGAGGCAACGTAATTAAGTTACCAACCTTTTTAGACAGTCTTCACATTGACACGTTGATGATGCCATTAAATACTACCTACTGTAAGTAGGCATCTCACTAGGTTTGGAGCAGCGCAAATGTGTCAGCAGGTGATTTATTCAAAGTCATTTCTCACGTTTAGCTTTCTCAATAATGCATGCCAATTATCCAGGCCTTTTTCATGGGTGTCCTACAGAATATGTAGCATGATCACTTAACATACAGTAGAGGAGCCATACAACACAGTTGAGAATAAAATCTGAGAACAACCAACAATTAAACACTGCTTAGTCCTATTTAAAGGTATCCTAAAAGGAGCATTTTTAAGCATGTTTCAAAATATTTACATATATTCTAAAGCACAGTATAAAAAGAATACTGATCACTCATATTCCCTTCAGTTATTAGTGTTAACCTGGCATATGGTTGTAAATTCCCTAATTATCTAACAAACCCAATTAAACTGGCAGCCTAACTTTTCAGTTTTCACTGAATTTGCAAGATGGTGCTTGATTCTAAAGTGACAAACACCCATTTAAGACCTAGACGACGAAGACCTAAGAGACCCTTTGAGTCATACCAAGTAATTCGAAATATGTTTCTAGTCATTTCTAGAATACTGCATCTTTACTGTATCACTCATTAAAGTCCCCCAGAAAGGCTGGTCGTCCACAAAAGACACATGCATGAAAGGACAGAATAATGAAGGTTCCAAACTGCAGCAGTGTTTCTAAGCTACAGGGCAGAGTAAATGCAAATGTTCATTAGAAGCTCTTCTAAAATATTTAGCTAATTCCCTCTGTTTATCATTCAGTTGGCAAGCAATTTTCATGCAGAACAAAAAACCCAGTCACTCAGTAAATCGGTTAAAGCAGTTCCATAAAGTTGAAAATATGAAGTGGCTAGCCCAGAATCCTGACCTAAACCTAATAGATAATCTCAGGAAAATCCTTGGTAACAAAATGATGTCTAAGAAACACTAGAGTACTGTGAAAGAGACTCAAGAAGAGGTGATTAAGATCGTAGCAGATGTGTGACACTCCTAATGTTCTGTGAGAAACTGTAGTTCCATCACCCTGTGTGCGAGTTTTGAGAAATGAGTGATGGAAATGCCATATTTTGAATTAAAATGTCTTAATTTGTAGAAGTTTTTCCTCGATCGAGGGGATTTTGAACTCGTGTGAAAAAGGAATTAATGTAGAAATGCATTGCTGAAACAAAAAGTCTAATGTAGTGAACATTATGTCCTTGTGACTTGCCTTGTTTACTGTCGGCTACCAATACTAAAGTCAGCTGCTCTAACAACCTAATTCACATTTCTTTTTGTGAATAAAATGATACTATACAACAACTACATTATAACATTTTATATGTATATTTATATACTTTAAAAAAAATGTATACCCCTGTTTCCATAATTTGTTTTAAGTCAACTAATGCCCTTTAAAAGCGGTTCACTCACTTTTTCAAGAAGTTTTTTACAGTGTGAAAGGCTGATGTGCTGTAAAAATCAATCGGTTCATTTACTCATTTACAAATAACTAATTCTGTCAGATATAGTCTTGGACAGTACACAAATACTTTAAATAAAGCAGGTTTGAGATATTCAAACTATTTTTAGGTGGAAACAAATAATTCTGATGGCTTTAATGGAATGCCCCAATAAAACATATCGCTGCATCAAGGTCAATATGACGAGATCATTTGAACGAATGCAGATAGAGTTATTTCTGTATTGAACCTGACTGTTTGCTATGTCTGTTACTCGCATTTCCTGCAGTCTGTGATGATATATTCTCTTTGTGAGTCTGTTATACAGGACAACTGATCAATCCGCTGCCGCCATCCAATTATGAAGTACTATATAAAGTCATAACTTCTATTTTATGCTTCTCAGAATTCCATATCACCACATCGATAACAAGGACCATTTCCTATTGAAATTACCTTGTCACACAAACAGAAATGTAACAAAAGGACGCACTTGCACCCACACATGTACTTTTCGCAATGCATTGCAATATAGGAGCAGAGATACAATCAAGCAGGAGAGAAGATAAGGACAAATACAGAGGGAAGCCGTTTACTGACTAGTTAGAATGGGATACAATCGCAATCTAATGCAGACTGGAGCACAAACTGCTGTGATGGGAGGGAAGAAATGAAAAGGGGGAATGAGAATGGGAAGCGAAAACAGCCCAGAAAATGAAAAGCTTTTGTTCTGCATGTGGGATACCTCAGAGAGTTTGCTCAAAAAGCTGAACC
>NC_079447.1:15469631-15484631 GCF_903798145.1 Danio aesculapii | reverse complement strand
TCAATAATATATCTGCAATGTAATCATTATTTTTTTAATTAAATACAACATTATTAAATGTAAAAAATATATATTTCTATGTATATGATATATTTATATGATAAAAAAATTATCAACCACAAATAGAAACACTAATTAAACTGCATGAAGAGCTCAAATGTAATTTTTGACAATAAAAGAAAATAATTTTATAAAAAAAACAAAACCTCAAAAACCAAAAAAAAATCTGTATTTGTTTAAAATTATTATAATAAAAGATAAATATCAAGCACAAAAAGGAAGATTAATAAATGCTAAGTGCTATTACATTTTATCACTGTAGGAAAATAGTATCTTAATGTAAATAAAAAGAAAAAAATAATAAAATAAAGTTTTATATATGCATATGTGTGTCATTAATTCATTTTCCTTTGGCTTAGTCTCTTTATTCATCAGGGGTCCCCACAGCGAAACGAACCTCCAACTTATCCAGCATATGTTTAACACAGCGGATGCATGTGTGTGTGTACATCCATACACACTCATTCACACATATACACTAAGGCAAATTTAGTTTATTAAATTCACCTATACCGCATGTCTTTGGACTATGAAGGAAACAGGAGCACCCGGAGGAAACCCACACAAGCACAGGCAGAACATGCAAACTCCACACAGAAATGTCAACTGAACCAGCTGGGACTCAAATCAGCAACCTTCTTGCTGTGAGGCAACAGTGCTAACCACTGAGCCGTCATGTCACCATATATGTCTAACAATAAAAAAAAATATTACTAATAATGAAAAAAAATAACTAGAATAAATCCTAAAAAGAATTAAAGAAAAAAAGGACGGAAGAATATATGAATTAGAAAGACGACAAATTAAAATTCACTATGCAACAACTCATCAATTAGAAGTGCTTAAATCATTAATAAATCTGCATTTAAAAAATAATAATAATAAATACAACATTATAAAATGTAAAAAAAATAATTGAATAAAATTTGTAAAACATATATTAACCACAAATAGAATCACTAATTAAAGCAGATAACTCAAATGTCATTTTTTATCAATATTAAAAAGTTATTAAGAATTATTAAGAATTAAAAATGTATAATTGAATTCGTTTTCAAATAAAAAAACTAAATATACTGTAAAATATTTTTTAAAAAAATTAAGTAAATAACAAACATTTAAAAAATTCTTAAAATAGAATAAAATATGCTATAAACAATGAGTCCAGAATTTTATCACTAGATGTCATCAGGGAAATAATGTGAGCCTTTGAAATGACAAGCGATCAAAACAAACAAGCAAAACTCATGCATCTCTTCGCATGTCCCTCATCATCACAACGTCCCTCATGTATCCATACTGACTGTACACTCTCTCATCATTAATTCCTGTCTGCCCTCAGGTGAGGGGTGTTACTGGTCCTGTTCTTGCTGTACAACTATTTAAAAGCAAGCTGCTGTGTAAACACAAAAGGTTTGTGCCTGCTCAGCTGAACAAGCGGCCGGGTGTGATCTTGTGGCTCAGCGCCTGTATCTCAATAAATGTTGCATGAAAACATCATTTGCATGGAGAGATATGTGCAGTTTTCTGTCGGCTCCTATCTCTTCTGTTCAGCTGGGGCCCTGGCTCATTACCGTGTCACATACTCATGTCAACCAACAGGACTAGTTCAAGAATAAAGCATGATGAGCTGGAAATGAGAATAGATCAAGCAAGGACACAGTGTTGAGTTTACCAACAGAATAACTATACTGTGAAAATGCTGAGGCAGCTGCAGTGAATTGTTGAAGGTGGGATTAAACATATAATGTAAACCTTTGGACTTTTGAATTCTTTATTCACTAGCCAGGTTTCCATCATATCTTAAAGTGAATCATTTCAAAGTTCACCAAAAACAAATAAATGCAAATTAGGTGTGTTTCCATCAAGTAGTTAGGGGCCGTTCACACAGATGTGGCTTTTTCTTCCGCAAGCTACTGCTCTATTTTGTTTTCAATGTCCACATCCGATTGACAGTCATGTTTGACCGTCATGCTTGCGTCTTTTGAAGCAACATTATATCATGGCTGAGTAGGCGCTCATTGTGGCTTTGTCTAGAATATCTGAGATATGCAACATAGGCTCATTCTGAAAACATACCCCTATATATATTTCTGAAGATCACAAATTATGTAGCAAGAGGTATGTTTGGCTGCATTTAGAACAAAGTCTTTAAAACAAATGCTACAGGGCGGTATGACGCGGTTCCATTTTGTGCTTACCAACTGACCACTTACTGGTCAATTGATGCTTTTTAAGTATAGGGTATAAGTAAGATGCTTTTTAACTATAGGGTAGGTTTAGGGAAGAAGGAAGAGGGGGGGGGGGGGGGGGTTGTGTTAGTCAGTCAGTCAGTCGACAGCGGCCTCTGGTGGATTTATGAGAACAGCAGGCGCGAATGGCACTCGTGAGAGAAATTTGAGTGGATTCACAAAAACTGCAAAAAAAAAAAGTACCTCCTGCGAAGTATTTGGCACTCTCCAGAAATGTATACAAGGGGACATGTTCATAATGAGCATGGGCTGGAGATATATGATGTATCTTCATGTGCTTATCATAACATATTGTTTTTCTATTTCTAATGGGTCCGTTATTGTCATTATCACATCATGTTCATAATATCACACCGTGTGGACCCCACGCTGTGCTTTTTTTTAACCCAATGCTGAATACTGTGTCAAGTGTTTTAGAACATGGCAGAAATATGAACAGTGTCCTGAGTCATAGCTGGGAACCGCGGACAGCTGCCGACTTGCGGCACCAGTGTGGGTACCCTGATAGAAATCTATGTTTAGAATTCTAAAATGCATGGCACTGTGTGGTGCAGCGCGTCGCCGAGTTGACTATAGTATTGGTAATCTAGTAACCAACAGAAAACAAAGCAAGCATAAAAAAGACAGCATTGCTGTTATGATGGTGTAATGTTCTGATTATTCAGCAAATTTCTTTATGAATTATATTTACAATCTGCCACCAAAGGGAAGAAATTTGCTGACTAATCAAATTTCTTCCATTTGGTGGCAGATTTTAAATACAATTCATTTCAGTGTACTGCGTTTGGTACACTGTGCTTTATTTGGTGATTTATGATTTAAGTAAATTAGATTGATTTGGGGGAAAATACTGGAGAACAGATTAAAAAAATATAATATAATATAATATAATATAATATAATATAATATAATATAATATGATATGATATGATATGATATGATATGATATAATATAATATAATATAATATAATATAATAATTACCATTTTCGACTGTTGTTAACTTCTTTAAAAACATATTTCAAACACTTGTGTTGAAAATGTTGAATTTCATCAAGTCCCTTATTTTCAGTGGGAAGCATAAGTACTATTGAATAAACAATGTTATGCTATTTCTGAGAAAACAACTGAATGAAAAGAGGTGGAAAACCTAAAACACCTGTACCAATATAATTGGAATGTGTAACAGTCAATATGGCGAATCAGCGATCACTATAGGCTGACAAATCTCCGGGGGAGGGGTTCAGACCAGAGGTGTGTTTCTGCAGATTGTGTGTGACTTGAACGTTTTGAAATGAATCTAATGAGGAAGTTCTTGTTTAATTTTATTGCTGATTTCTATTATCAAATTTAATCGTAAGCTTGGCAAGAAATTATCGTGAATTTGCCAGAGAGGTGTTTCAAAGCGGAGTGAAATGACTTCCCTTAAAGGGACTTTTGCTATACATTCAAAGGAGCTGGATGAAGAGTTAATAAGGAGATGTGTAAAATATGACATAACCTAAAATATGATATCTGGTACATCAATGTACATCATCTTTGGTGGTCTATGTCATTATTTGTGAGAATACTGGCTGGGTTTCAATCCACTGGTTGTGTAATAACACGCAGTGTATCTGCCAGTCGATCCAAGTACTAAGATATAGAGTGTGGGCTGAGAATGGCTATGAGTCAGAATGTGTGTAGACGGAGAGAAAGAGAAAAAAATATAGATAAAAGATGGTGGCATGTGAGCCTACGCGCATCTTCAGCTCAGTAATGTATGCAGCGGTGGATGCTAATTTCCTATTTCACTCCCCAGAACAGAAATCTGCGGATTGCCAAAGCTCTCTATTTTTATCCCTCCCCAACATTCTTTTCATTTCCTCCGTGATACCATTACAACAGTGTGATACAGAAAAAAACTCATTCACTCGCTGGCCTCTGGCCTCTCTTATCCCCACAGACTTCATTCGCTCAGGATGCCCACAGCGACAGAGCGGATGCCAGGCCGCTTTGATTGCGTTTCGCAGGTCACGCAAGTGTCATCGAAAAGGGGTCAGATGTATAACAAGGAAAAAAGCATTTGGCCACATCATAGTTCAAAACTACCAGATGCAATCTACAAGGGGCACGAGCACGATCATCACGCAGTAACATGGGCTTTCCTCTCGGTGGATTGTGGGAAGTGATGAGTCAGACCTTTTCCTCTTATAATTTTCTACAGCGGAAGGGTAAAGGGCTTCAGGGTGGCCACTAGAGATGCACATTTTGTTAAGTCTGACAGATAAATTCAGCAGAAAGCACCGGGTGGGAAGAAGGGAATAGGTGGGGTTTCAATTTTGTGCTGTGTCTTGTACATGCAGAGATAGAATGCTGATTCACACCATTTCAACCAACCCATATAAAAACTAACATTTCAGATTATTGAGTAAATAAAACTTGTTTAAAGTTCAAAATCACATATCAGCACTCAGTGATGCACACCCATTTGTTTAATTACATTATTCCATAATTCCTTGATTTTAGAGATGTTGCCAGGTGACTTGGAACAATGATGCTGTCAATGGGCAAGCAGGTGACACATAGGTCAACTAATAAGGACAACCAGATCCAGATACAATTTTGTTGGCTGCTTTCAATCAACATTGCTCTGAAATATTGCCCAGCAACTAGCTTGTCCTATGTATTATCAATGTAGATACTACTGATTACAAAAACATACCCAGTCTAAAAAATATATATTAAGTTACAATTACATATTAACTTGCAATTGCGAGAAGTCTGAAGTGTGAGTTTATATCCTAAAACTTTAAGAAAAAAAAAACTGTCTACTGTGTACTTGCATCAAAAAATAAATACAATGTACTTACTGTGTTCATAATGTATTTGAGAACACTTGTGGTGCTCTTGAGTTAGGATAGGGGTAGGTTTATGGATAGGTTTGGTGGTATGGGTAGAATTAAGGGTGGGTTAAGGTGTAAGGGACGGTCAACAGTGTATTTACAAATGCAGTTACAGAATTCAATTACAGATGTACTTACATACAGGTATTTAATCAAGCATAAGTACACAGTAAATACATGTATTTAAGTACATTATAATGAATTATTAATTTCTGTGTAAGTACATATTAGTTAAGGACACTTAATATAAAGTGGGACCAAAAAACCTTCCAGAAGTGCTTTTTTGGGTGCTTTTTTTTTTTGCAGATCCAAGTTTACAACTCATGACCTAGGCTGGACAGAATCTGCGTACAGTTTTTGCTATTTCTGCATATATACTTATATATGCTGATTTATGTGTAATGAATTTGGGAGTATAGTAACATGAAATAAAATACAAAAAAATAAGGAAATAAAATACTTTTTAACTTGTATTTAGGGTTTACAATTCCAATTAGAAATATGTATGTACAGTTGAGATCAGAATTATTAGCCCCCCTTTTAATTTCTTTTTTAAATATTTCCCATATGATGTTTAACAGAGCAAGGAAATTTTCACAGTGTGTCTGATAATATTTTTTTCTTCTGGAGAAACTCTTATTTGTTTTGTTTCAGCTAGAATAAAAGCAGATTAAAATTTTCTAGAAACCATTTTAAGGTCAAAATTATTAGGCCCTTTAAGCTATATATATTTTTTCCGATAGTCTACAGAACAAACCATCGTTATAATGTAACTTGCCTAATTACCCTAACCTGCCTACTTAACCTAGTGAAGCCTTTAAATGTCTCTTCAAGCTGTATAGAAGCATCTTGAAAATATCTAGTAAAATAATATTTACTGTCATCATGGCAAAGAAAAAATAAATCAGTTATTACATATGAGTTATTAAAACTATTATGTTTATAAGTGTGTCGAAAAAAATCTTCTCCTTGGTAAACAGAAATTGGGGAAAAAAAATAAACGGGGTCTAATAATTCAGAAGGGCTAATAATTCTGACCTCAACCGTATGTATGACCATGTATGACCAGTGTTGGGGAAAATTACTTTAGAAAGTAATGCTTTACAATATTCAGTTACTCTCCAAAAAAAGTAACTAGTTGCTTACTTAGTTATTTTATATGCTAAGTAATGTGTTACATTAGTTGAGTTACTTTTGCGTTACTTTTTCTGACCTGGCTGAGGCTTGATCTCTTTCAGAACTTGCAAGGTTTCTTCCAGGAGCTCTGCAATTAACAACATACTGTATAACTATCATTCATTCAATCATTTTCTTTTGGGCTTAGTCCCTTTAATAATCTGGGGTCGCCACAGCAGAATGAACTGCCAACTTATCCAGCACATGTTTTATGCAGCGGATGCCCTTTCAGTTGCAACCCATCCCTGGAAAACACCACACAAACTCATTCACACATATACACTATGGGCAATTTAGCTCACCAAATTCACCTATAGCACATGTCTTTGGACTTGTGGGGGAAACTGGAGTAACCTGAAGGAAACCCACACGAAAACGGGGAGAACATGCAAACTCCACACAGAAATGCCAACTGACTAAGCCGAGGCTGGAACCAACAACCTTCTTTCTGTGAGGTGAAAGCGCTACCCACTGAGCCACCATGCTGCCCTGTATAATCATTATTTACCTTTAAAAAAAAAAACCATAACATTTTTTAATGTGGAATAATGTTATCTTCTGAGAACTTCCTGACCCCACAGCTATGCCTGCCATATACTAATAAAGTTTAAAGCAATGCGTTTGCTACTTTTGTACTTTTTGTCCTTTTAAATTAACAGTTGGATGTGCCAAAACTTTCTTCAGTTAAACAAAGAGAAAACTGAAGTCATTGCGTTTGGGAACAGAGATGACGTTCTCAAGGTGAATGTGTACCTTAACTGTAAAGGTCAAACAACAAAAAATAAGGTCAAGAATCTTGGTGTGACTCTGGAGTTTCAATAGTCACGAGTTAGTAAATCAGCATACTATCAATTCAAAAACATTACAAGAATCAGATGCTTTGTTTCCAATGAAGACTTCGAGAAACTCATTCATGCTTTTATCAGCAGCAGGGTGGATTACTGTAACGGCCTCCTCACGGGCCTTCCCAAAAAAACAGTCAGACAGTTGCAGCTCATCCAGAACGCTGCGGCCAGGATTCTGACCAGAACCAGAAAATCAGAGCACATCACACCTGTCCCTCAGGTCTTTACACTGGCTCCCAGTTACAGTCAGAATAGATTTTAAAGTATTACTACTTGTCTATAAATCACTAAATAGCCTGGGACCTCAATACGTTACAGATATGCTCACTGAATACAAACCTAATAGATCACTCAGATCTAGGATCACATAAACTAGACATTCCAAATGTGCTATATGAATAAACTTGCCTTGCCTTAAAAAGTAAAATCACTGTCCGTTAATACAATCATCTTTTCCTTTTCTTCCTTGTGTTCAAAATAATGAGAATATTTCCATCACAGAAATGTAAGGCTCTGCAGTCTTCATTTCTGTCTGTTTCAGCATTATCTCATTGCGTGCATGACTTAATTTTAATTCAGCAATTTATTAAAAGTGAATTAACTAAACTAAAGCCTAACTCGCATTACATTTTTTAAAGTAACTCAAACACTATTACTTATTACTTATTTGTTACTTCGAAACGTAATATTATTATGTAACTTATGTTACTTGTAAATTGTTACCCCCAACACTGTGTATGACTACAAGAAGAGCACTCAAGTAAGCATATTTTATAAAAATAGAAGGCAAATAGACTTCAAGAAAAGGGCAGTGTGAACTATTATGACATAAGTTAAAGAAAACCCCACTGAAATTAACTGTCAGATTTAACAGTAGCTTTAATTGACAATAGATAAAAATTTACTCATGCCATGTAATACAGGTTAATTCACCATGTAATTTAAATAATAAAATAATTGTGCAATTTTTGTGACATAAAAATGTATGTTATTAGGCTCATGCAGAATTACAACAGACAAAAATCAAATTTGATGTGAATGAATGGCTACATACAATACTTAACCTATTGGTCTGGAATGTAGAGCTGCTTTATAAAGCCCTTAAAATTGTCTTTAATCATCTTTTAGGAAGGTTAGACTCTTTATAATCACTAAAAGTCACTATACATAGTCACTGTTAGGGTTTGCTGGCACAACCAGCAAAAATGACAACCAATCTTACCGCAGAGTACTTACATTGTAACCAATTACACTGCTAAAAAAGTTGCAGTCATTGCTGTCACTTCCGAATACTTATCCCTAGTAACCAGACGGTGAGACAGTCCTCTGCATTATACAGCTACACGCCATTGTGCCATTCACTACTGTTGAGTGAGCAATAGCATCAGAATGGCTAAGGAGACGCATCAGATTTCCCTGTGAAACTGTGGAGTGACCAAGTGAATACAAATGTGCAAAAATATCACACTAGAACAATCTGTGCTTGAAACGCAGCAGCCATGTATTACGAGTAAGTGATCTGGTCTCTCAACGAGCATAATAATATCAGGAGGGTTTTGGAATGACAGATGAGCATGTGTGTGTGCGCGTGCTTCGCTGTGATTAAAGAGATTGGGCAGAAACCTTTTTTGCACCCCCTGTTCCGCGCATTCATCAGACGGGCCTCGTTTTCCTTTGATGGAAACCTGCAGCCAAAATTTAATGAAACACTTGGAACTTCTTCTTTGGCAGAAGCGATAGGGTCTGTTCTGTCTCCGCAGAGCGAGTCAAAAAATGGGGAGGCAAAGAAAATGGAAAAATCATTGGAAGGGTAAGACACCGTTTAACAGGGAAGAAAGTATGATTCAAGCGGTTACAATGGCTTCAAATCAGTGTGTGATCCTTAATAATTTTCTCTCATGCTGAAGACATCAATGGACAAATACTGCAGGGGAGATCTGGCAGAACAAAACTAGAAAGGCGTGGATATCCAGAGAGCCGCAGCTTCCTCTCATGAGCCACTCTTTCTTTCTATGTGTACAGAAATGAGGAGGATTCGGCAGATTTTGAAGTTTAGCACAATGCTTGCCAAATTAAGGGTGATTTAAGATAAATCATCGCAAACAAGGATGACTAAACTTGTCTGTCTCTTAAAGAGCCCCTATTATGGGTTTTTGAGAATGACCTTCCATGTAGTGTGTAACACAGGTCTAGGTCAAGTGAAATATCCAGCTAATGCTTAAATCTGAAAGTGCACAGTGTTTAAAACTATTGATTCATTTATAAAAGAGTCGACTCAACGAGTGCTTCAAATGAATCGTCTTGATAACGAGTCTTTAGCTGTTTTGCTGTGATGTCGATACAAAACTTAAGCCCCGCCCAATTGTTGCGCATGCAAACCTGGGAAAATTGAAACCTGTGGCTCCGCCCACAAACACTGTAGAAAGAAAGAGAGCAAGACAAACACTGTAGCAGATCCCGGTTGAATCAAGTCATGAAGACGCTGTGCTCAGCTGGATATTATTGGAAGTGTGCTGGTTAGGTTCGGGGGTGAGATGTTTGAATAACACTGTTGAGAACCGGGTACTGTTTACTGTGGTGTTAGTAACTACCGTGAAACTTCGGGCGGCCGCTGCGATCGGATCCTATACCAATGTTGGCAACCTAGGGGTTCACAGACCGTACCAAATTTCTGAGGACCAGGGGGTGGTTTAAATTATGCGAGTTTTCCGGGATAACAAAATGGGTGGGTGGCTGGAGATGGGTCTGAAATAAGGGAGACTCCCAGGAAAAACAGGAGTGTTGGCAGGTATGCTCACACTCACACTATGTACTCTGACTATTTCAATATTGATATGCCGTGCTGGGCATTTCACTCTGTCTTGTGCTGAACGCTGTCGACCAATTGCAACAGGCCGTCATCGGTCCAATCAGCGCAGATTAGCTTCGTGCTAAGGAGGGGTTTGGGAATAAATGAATCACTGCTGGAACTCAAACCAGCAACCTTCTTGCTGTGAGGTGAAAGTGCTAACCACTGAGCCATCGTGCCACCCTTTTAATGTTACATTAGATTTTAAATACAGTATGTACAGTAATACTGTCTGAACTTGTTCTTGTCAAGGCATCCTAAATTTAATGTTTTATGTTTTATGCAATAATTAAAAAACAAGAAAAAAACAACAACGAATAAACAAACAAACAAATAAATAAATAAATGTATTATTCATTCATTTACCTCCAGCTTATTTATCAGGGGTCGCCACAGTGGAATGAACCACCAACTATTCCAGCATATGTTTTACGCAGGAGATGCTCTTCCAGCTGCAACCCAGTAAAGGGAAACATAGATATAAACTCATTTACACACACACACACACATACACTTCGGTCAATTTAGTTCACCCAATTCACGTATATTGCATGTCTTTTTATGTAAACTGCCAGTTTGGATTTAGATTATACCAGTTTTGATAAAGACGGCTGAGAGTACGCTCAGCCCTGAGTAAGAAACAGATTGTACGTTGCGTGTTTGTTCTTTTCAATTGTGGATGCTTTCACAGGTCTGGGGTCAGCTCTGAACAGCCTAGTGGCTTGACATATTGAGATATCGTTCAGAATTGTATGCACATGAAATTTTTCTAAGTCTATTTGTGTTTTAACCAATCAGGTTAAAACACCTATATGTATGACGGAGTTGTAAGAGTATAATTGTTGATGATTTGGGATTGTAAGCAGAGCCTACGAACTCATTTGCGAGTGTTAAAGCTGGCTTCTGCTGATTTTTTTAATTGAAAAAAATAAAAATTTTTAATTGAATCTCTGACTCTTCTTCATCTGACAGACTGGTCATTTTTGGATTCAAACTTTTTAGATATGCCAACAGAGGTGACTATGCTAACCACTGAGCCGCACACACTAATATTTATTATATACAAAATATTATGTTTTGTGTTTTATTTTGATTCAATTTATGCAGTCCTGTTGAGCATGAAAGACTTCTTTTAAAATCTACAGATAATCTTAACATCCACAAACTTGAACAACCTTTTTTTCAGCCAGTCTACAGGTGCCATACATTAAAAGTACCCCAAAATCAGCTTGACCCAAAATCAATGCATTGGCCAAGAAACTGCCTGGAAAGCAGCTAAGCTCATCAGTACTCCAGCAAAGCAGTGGCATGCTTTTAATTGCAAAATTGTATGACCTTCAATGAATTTACAAAATCTACTCATAAAAATGGACTAGTAGAATTCATTGTTTGAAAACTGCTCTATGAATAAGTGATCCTATGCAATGTATCAATCTTTTGAGTTAAGGACAAAATTAAACATTACTAGTGTACAAAAGACGACTACAGCACTAGAGCAAGGTTAGCATGGCCCCATTAGACCCTATAGATAGTAGTCTTGTAGTAGTCAGTTTGTATCGAGGCTACACAATGTAATTGCGCACTGAGGCATGCACCCACTGTCCATTTGCTTTTTTTTAAATCAAGATAAAAGCCATTAAGTTCAGCTGGACAACGGACACTATTGTTCTGTGGCAAAAGTGTCTGCACTACTCCAGATCCCGAAAGTCATTCACTAATAGCTCATCTTGTAAAGTATGCAGTTTCTCCACTCCCTATTATAGTCTGTAAACAATAAGATGCACACACTCATGATTCAACACTTTTATAGCATTAAATAACTAAATAAATGGCAAATATATTAGGTGAACATACAGTTAAAGTCAGAATTATTAGCCCTCCTGAAATATTAGTATACCTCTTGTATATTTTCCCCCTAATTTCTGTTTAATGGAAAGAAGATTTTTTTAACACATTGCAACATGTTTTTTTAACAACATAATAGTTTTAATAAGTAATTTATAATAACTGATTTCTTTTATCTTTGCCATGATGACAGTACATAATGTTTTATTAGATATCTTTCAAGATACTAGTATTCAGCTTGAAGTGCAATTAAAAACTTATTAGGTTAACTAGGCGAGTTTGGATAATCAGGCAACTTACTGTATAACAATGGTTTGTTCTGTAGTTGAAAACCAAAGTGCTTGAGGCTAATAATACTGATCTTTAAATGTTTTTTTTTATTAAAAAATGCTTTTATTCTAGCTGAAATAAAACAAACAAAAGTTTCTCTAAAAGAACAAATATTATAGGAAATACTGTGAAAAATATCTTCCTCGGTTAAACATCATTTGGAAAATATTTGAACAAGAAAAATATAAAAATAAAAATAAAACAAATCACAGTAGGGCTAATAATTTTGACATTAACTGTATATCATTCATTGTTAGGCCCTCATTAACATTAAACATGATAAATAAATGCTGTAGAAATACTGTTCACTGTTGGTTAAGACATTAATTACCTTTAACTAATGGAGCCTTATTCTAAAGTCTTACCTTTTTTGACTCGCATTCCATTTTGTTTATACACACAAAAGCTGATAAAAAAACAGCATAGCACCCTTAATTCTTGTACATTTTCAATTTATTTTAACACTTTAATATAATATAATATAATATAATATAATATAATATAATATAATATAATATAATATAATATAATATAATATAATATAATATAATATAATATTAATAACACTAGAATTAACAAGGCAATCATTTTGATCATTTTAAAATTTAGTAGTTTAATAACTTTGTTCAAATAAAACCCATACCTTGTATAATTATAGTCCCCTAACGTTTCCTAAATGTGTGCATATTTCATTCTTACATTAATTTTTTTATTAAAATTACAAAACACAAAATGTCTAACTTGAAATTCATTGTCCATTACTTGTTCCCTTGCCTTTGAAAATGCATACCTCTGTTGCATATGAACTTTCTGTTAACAAACATATAACTTTCTTATAGCAAAAACATGTCTTTTAAACTTTCCCGCTTCCAAAGTGAGGTAAGCGCCAGTGTGAAGGGTTAAAGGATGTTAACAAAAAATGACTATTTTATAAATTCATTATTTTTAGAATAACAATGACTTCATAAAGCTAAATTCTAAAATCTCGATAGAAAATTCAAATATAAATATGACGTGACCAAAATTAAATTCTGCACAGTCATATATGAACAGATTGACCGCTTTATAGCAGCTATAGATTTCTGATAGTTCCACTGTTATGCCATACACTAATCTATTTTACACTATTTCAGAAAGATGTAAGGCTTAACCTAGTGTGGCTTTTCTTCCAATCCGAAACATCTCTGATATTTCCAGATTTACTGCCATAACCCATTCATTATAGACTAAGCATCTAACAAAAAAGTTATCCAAAACTGCTTGACTTTCAATGAAAAACCTACTTCAAAATAAGTCAACTGAATTACAAAAAGCTACAAAAGAGCGAACATAAAGCCACAGAACAGAAGGCCTGTGAATGACAGCTCTCCCCCAGCGGGTGGGTGGGTCAGTGGGTAGGATACAGTTGGGTTGGTACTGTATATCTCACCGACTGGGCAAACACAGAGGGCGGTTCCGTCTGACTGGCCACGGCAGGTGGAGTTGTGCAGGCAGGGGTTACGCCGCAGCTCACAGGGGTCATAAGGCTGTTCACAGAGGGGCCCGGTGAAGAAGGGCGGGCAGGTGCAGGAAAACTCCCCTGGGGTATCAGACTCCACACAATGTGCCCCGTTCAGGCAGGGCGAGGAAGAACATTCCTTCACATCCTCGCCACAGTCCAGGCCTGTCCATCCTTGAGGACACACACACCTATCAGACAGAGGAGACGTTTGCAGATAAGACTTTTTTTATTGTTTCACTTTGTGTGAGAAAATGTTGTGATCAAAAATGACAAAACAGTTATCATAAAAGTATCATAATTGAGATCTACATGATTTTTACTGCTTAAACTGTTAAGGCTGTGCTGTCTTTAAGGCTGTACCCATTTAATTATACCGTTTTCAACATAAATGTGTCATTAGATACCTCTTGAAACAAAGCATTTTTTAATTTACATTTTTTATTTAACTATTCTTGAAAATGTATGTTTTACATTCAATCACAATTGTGATCTGTGGGATAATGTGCATACTGCAGCCCCGTTTACACTTATATGTTTTAGTTTTGCTTTGGTTGCGCCTTCCGTGCACACTACCCCAGAGTTTTCAAGCCTTGAAAACAGAGTGTTTGGAAATGCTAAAGGGGCTATTTTTATTTTAAAACGCTGCTGCTCTGTGTTAGTGTGGATGGGGGAAAACAGAGACGTCTAAAAACAGAAGCGTGGCTGCAGACATTTGCATATATGATTGTGGCTTTTTCTCAATATTAGGTGAACAAATTTTAATCTTGCACCCTTTCCTTAAGTTCAGACTTCACAAGTTTGATATGGAAAACAAACTCCAGAGGACAAGTAGGGTAAATCAAAGGGAACAGTGTGGGCTACTTTATAACCTCATTCACATCACCCTGGCTACCTTGTTTCACCATCTTAACAATAAAATGAAAACAGGATATAAGGTACTGCCTATTTTCATTTTGATATTAACAACTTCACAGACACTAAAAATGTTGAGGCATCGTGTAGCTATATTTATATGAACATCCTCTTCAGCATGGATATATATATATATATATATATATATATATATATATATATATATATATATATATATATATATATATATATATATATAAATAAATAAATAAATAAAAGAAGCCTATAGCATAACTGCCACTTCATTTGCTTCGAATGCGAAATATGCCCGGTCTCTTTTGCTGAATATCAGTTTTAATAATCAATAATATCCATTATGAAAGTTTAACATACAATAAGTTTATACA
>NC_079447.1:15409631-15464631 GCF_903798145.1 Danio aesculapii | reverse complement strand
CTTAATCATGTTTTTACGAGGTCTTAAATTTTGTTCAAGTGTTGTCCAATGTGTTTGACTACAAAAAAAAAGCATAAATGTTTATTTTCCTCCTAATAAATCTTTCATTTTTACATGTTTTTAAATGTAAATACTTATATTAGCAAGCTTTTGTTATAGTGCAGATACGGGTTGGTGAAATAAGAAGTTCGGGGGGTGTGGTTGGAAGCTAGATTCCGTGGCTCCGCCTCTGGCTCTCTCACGCAGTCCTTCTGTACAAGCCCAGGCTCCAATTTCAGCAGTTTTTTGTGACAGTTTGTGTTTGTCATGAGGCTCTAAAACCTGTAGAAAAACATGCCGTTTTCTGCAAAATGGTTACATCATTCGAGTGTGTTATACATGTTTTCATTAGTGGAAACCAATTTACAAAATAATGTAAACTTGACTGACTGCTTCACTTCCACTTTAAATATGTGTGCCTCTGTTGCCCAGCAACTTCCTGCTAACAAAAACAAAACTTTCCGTAAGCAAAAACAAAACTTTACTTCAGATATGGTGCGGACATTCGCGGGTGGTTTAACTATACATTTATAGGCTGTATCACTAAAAGCTTTGAATGTAAATATGACCATATGATACTTTATATAAGAACAGTCATAATGACTGCTACGGTAATACTAATAGTCAGGGGCGTAGCAACTGGGGCTATGGGGGGAAACAGGTGATTAATAATTATATGAATGTAAACTTTTGGATCTCATTCAGCTGCCCCACCCCCACCCCCCACTTTTACAATGTTTTCTATGCCCCTGCTAATAGTTATGCTAGTTCTGCTAGTTCCAATGTTAAAATTTCTATAAAATCAAACAGTCCAGTGTTTATTTCGCTAGAGCACATTGTACAACTAATCTGTGCAAGTTAATCAACTGTTTATTTTGATAAAAATTAATCAAACTCGAACCATTTGCACCAGCTCTGCAATGGTAGTCCTTCACTGATAATGTCAGTTTGATGGCTTTGGTGATATGCTTAGCCACGCCCCATCAACAATTAGTTATGAGTGAAAGAAGAGGGGTGGAGCACAAAAATAAAACCCCACCCACTGCTTAATATTCGTTTCAGTAATAGATATGTCATCAATATAAAATAAAAGCCTGCAGCAACTTCCGGTTCACATGGATTTTAAAGACTACATTACCAATGCTTAGACTAATAGTCAAAGTATCTCCAAATGTTTTGTGATGCTATGAAAACTGCAAATAAAACACATCTTTACTCTATTTTTGGCATTCATAGACAAATTAGAATAACTTTCTGGCGATTTCTAGACAGCTGAGGGGATTTATAGGTTAATTGCACTATTGGTCTGAGAAGCATTAAATCCCAGGCAGCTGGAAGTAGGACACTGGGAGGTTAGAGCAGTGAGCTGGGATTATATTTACCAGAGTGAATCCCAGAGAGTGCCGGAGGTATCTGCATTCCACTTGGTGGCAGTGATCTTACAGCCGTGCTGCCAAACTCTGTCTTAAACCCATCCTCTATTCCCTCGCTCTCTCTTTTCAGTCTATTTTCTCTCCTCCCTCTTTTTCTCTCTCCCACCTCTGCTGCCCTTAGAAGGAGGGCACATTAGGTGAAACAGAAGCAGCAGCTTTTTCCACAAGAGAGCCACTGATCGAGAGAAACCTCGTCCTGCTGTGCACCATTGATTGATTCATTTGTTTTACCTGCCATCTGCAATTCATTATCTCTCACATTTGTGAGGGTTCAGTCTGCCTCTACGTGACAAGAAAATAGGTGGCTAACTCTGCTTTTAGGTGGCTAAAAGCTGCCTTTTTTACATGGTGCACTTTAGGAAGCAAATTTATGTATTTTCAACTAGTCCGTGTGATACCTGAACAAAAGTATTGGTCAGGTTCACATGATCCCAATTTGACACATGAGGTCTTATTTTGCAGCAACTACAGAACACTACAGACGCAGTAGTAGACTGGCATTAAATCATAAACAACTGTTTTTTGCTCCAAACGGATGATTGGCAACATGGAGTTTTGTTTGTTCCTTTCAGAAAATCAGCCAGTAATCTTGAAAAATGTAGCTTCAAATCAGACTTGGCAATTTTTATGATACTAACCTTAGGCCATTTTATACTTCTGTGATTCCTTGAAATTGCAACATTGATATAGTATGTTCTATCTGATCGATCGATCGATCTATCTATCTATCTATCTATCTATCTATCTATCTATCTATCTATCTATCTATCTATCTATCTATCTATCTATCTATCTATCTATCTATCTATCTATCTATCTATCTATCTATCTATCTATCTATCTATCTATCTATCTATCTATCTATCTATCTATCTATCTATCTATCTATCTATCTATCTATCTATCTATCAGTTCTCTCTGGTTCTCGAATCTGATTGGCTGATAGCAGTGCGATATTCTGCAATAACAGCACTCTTACCGCCTCTTCATCATTGTGTATTACTCCGCCAATACAGAGTAACAGCAGATCAATAAACTCACTACAGTTTGATAAATATTGCAGCTGTTGGACAACAAAATGTACTTTTGAGGCTATTTAGGCGAGAATGTTGTTGTTTAGATTGCAACTATGCAGTTTACTTATAAGGATAGTGTTTATTTTAATTATTTATAATTTCAGAGATTCAGCTCATCGGCGGCCATCAGCCTTTCATACTAAGCAGTGCATGGACAGTTGACGTTCTGCCACAAGATGGTGACAGGGACTGCATCATAAGTCCTTATAAGGGAGAATAACCCAGCGTGGATTTTAAATTCAGCTATACAGCTGATCAAATCAAAAACTGGCAAGTGATATTGTAAGTCAATCACTCTTTTGTATGTTGTAGTGCTGTATTTATACCATAGTAATCTGGTAGTGTTTGCTTTGCTTTGGCTTTTTCGGGTAATCTCCTGATTGAAACAGAGAAATACTGGTAAATACTTCTTGCCGTTCAGCCTTTTCATTTTAAAATGCGAGCAAAATTTTGTCATCATTTTAAATATTACGCTAGAGAATCATTCAAATACTAGGTCTAAAGTGACGTTGGTAAATTAGCAATGGTTCCTCCTGTTCTGATGTCAGCTGCACATGTGAATAATGGCAGAATAAGGTAGTTCCTCATACAAAAGGATTTTTGAGACTCTCCGTTTGATTTTCTTTTTTATATACACAATTATGTCATCGTATAAACGCAATATCACACTTGTAGCAGTGCTATATGACTGTATATTGTCACTGGTGGGACACTAAGACACTCTGCCTGTGGCCTCAAGCCAACTATACAGCCATATCACACTGCAACTTGATGAATGAATGTAGCATGGTTCTAGAAATGTTAAAATAAATACTGATAAACATGTACATACATTAAATTACTTTGCATAAACGCTTCTGGCAAATGCACAAATGTGAATTAAAACACTTAGAGGCTACTTCAGCAACTGATATTACATGTAGTTTTTCGTTTCTATGCAGCGGTTATAAATTAGTTGTTCAAACTGACCTGCAAACATCACAATTATAGTATAATTGTTTTTGCATAAATCAGGTTAACTAGTGTATCAGACTACTCAAAATCAAAACAGGTCAAATGGAAGCCAAACATAACAAGAGTTAAGTGCATATCTCTGCTTAAAGTGAATTTCCAGGTCATCACCTTAATGTTGGCACACAATGACAGAGAGACTTAAAAATCA
This sequence comes from Danio aesculapii, assembly GCF_903798145.1. Classification (NCBI taxonomy): domain Eukaryota; kingdom Metazoa; phylum Chordata; class Actinopteri; order Cypriniformes; family Danionidae; genus Danio; species Danio aesculapii. Next base: position 15,460,921 of record NC_079447.1, on the reverse strand, counting down.
ATTCATGTAGGTAAATCTTCCCACTTGAAATTGTTGACCCAGGTCATTTGAACCCAATCTAAATGAACGAGCACATGAATACTTATTCGGTCAAGCATTGTTCATTTTCTGACTGGTTTAATGTCTGGCATTTACATTTTCAACACCGCATCTAAAAGTGAATTTCAATGTCAACATTTAGAAGATGACCTGAAAGCCTAAGATCTTTAATTTCACGTATGTAAATGAGTTTCTCACACTTGAAATGGTTAACCCAAGGTCATTCTTAAATCAGGATAAGTGTTAATTAATCCTGGGCAGTCACATTTCATGATTTCACACACTGCATATTTGTATCACTCTTATTTGCATATTTATGAGGTCAGTAATATAGATTAGACAGATAGCACTCTTATTTAGACCATGATGTATATAATGCACATTAATAACCAGGAAAGCATTGCTCATCTTCTGATTAATGTCTGACTGGACATTACATTTTGTCACTGCACTACAGTACACTACTACTGTTTTACACTACACCAAAATCGTATTGTGCCCCAGTTTGGAAGATTAAAATTGATACACATATACACACATACATACATATACAGTTGAAGTCAGAATTATTAGCCCCCCTGAATTATTAGCACCTCTGTCTATTTTTTCCCCTCAATTTCTGTTTAATGGAGAGAAGATTTTTTTCCAACACATTTCTAAACATAATAGTTTTAATAACTTATTTTAAATAACTGATTTCTTTTATCTTTGCCATGATGACAGTAAATAATATTTAACTAGATATTTTTCAAGACACTTCTATACAGCTTAGTGACATTTTAAGGCATAACTAGGTTAATTAGGTTAACTAGGCAGGTTAGGGAAATTAGGCAAGTTATTGTATAATGAGGGTTTGTTCTGTGGTCTATCGAAAAAAAAATAGCTTAAAGGGGCCAATAATTTTGACTTTAAAATGGTGTTTAAAAAATTAAAAACTGATTTTATTCTAGCCGAAATAAAACAAATAAGACTTTCTCCAGAAGAAAAAATATTATCAGACATACTGTGAAAATTTCCTTGCTCTGTTAAACATCAATTGGGAAATATTTAAAATATATATATAAATATTTACCATTTAGGTACCCTAAACATTCAGCAGTTTGCGCTATGCCGCTGATTTGTACATTATTACACTATTAGTAGTATTCTTTTAACATTACAAACAACAAGCAAGTATGACTGTTATGTGCAAGATAAATGTGTTTTTGATTTTTTCTGAAAGTTTGAAGGTCTTTGTGAATATGTTGTGGAATTGGGTCATCTCATTAAATAACCACAGGTTTTTATGCAAGAAGAACAGACTTTGTCTATTACAATGAAGCCGAGATTCTCTCAGAGCCGAAACCCAAAACATGTCTGATTTTTCTCACACGCTTTATAGTTTGTCCTTCCACTTTTTTACATTATCTCCCTTATACATCCCTTTTACGTTTTGCACATATAGTTAAAATTTTGCAAGCTTAGCATAACGTTATCATTCATGTGATTTTCCATCATATGGCTGTCCATCTTCTCATTGTCTCTAAGGGCTCTTTCCTGTTAAATTCCTTTCTAAGTCACTTTCCCTGGTAGCGGTTCTCTCTAAGGTACCTTTCTTTTCAAAAACTTTTATAATTGAAAAATCCACAAAAGTCAATATTCACTTGATTCGACATGTTTACTACATACTTTGTAGGATAAAAATCATCAGATACAGGCAGAGACAGGCACGTTTAGCCACAATGTTAACAAGCACATCCTGAAAAGACACTTGGAGACATTCACAAAATATTAAGAAACATCATGTTCTAGTTCTAGACAAATTTAGACTGTGAAGCATTCTTTCAAAAACAACTTTCCGCAAATTCAGCATTGATCTGACCCTCACCGCTGAAGCTGTCTATGAAATATGCTTTGTGCAAACACTTTATACTCTCTGGTACATTCCCTTCAAAATGTAACCACAGAGTCCGCAATGGCTCTAATATGAGGTGTCTATGGAGACTCTTATATTCACTGATAGTTCCTACAGCATTTTAAATATTTTTTTTAGCAGGCAGGTCCTCGGAGGGAAATTGAAACTGCATTCAAATAGAGCGTTTTGGTATTGATGGGGATTTTGTGGATCTTTACCATTGTAAGCTGGTTGTTTGCACACACTGTGGATACATACAGTTGAAGTCAGAATTAAGCAACACATGGCTCATTCTGATTACGTAGCCCTATATACATTTATGGAGAGCACCAAATACATCCCAGGAGCTACTTTTTTTTTTTGCAGTTTTTGTGTTCGCTAATGCATCAGAGACTGCTGTGTATGCTTTTTGAGATGTCAAATATTCAAGTGAATCTGACTGCAAGACGAGGCATAAAATGAAGGGGCATAACTTGTAGTAAGTTAGAAGTGCAACTTGCAGTTATTGAACCATCACAAAGAGATGTTGGCAAGAAATACTTACCAGAGAACATTTTCATCAAATGTTTTCATGTGTTTTCTCCAGATTTATCCACAACTGATTAATTTGATATATAATTATATTTATTCAATTAGCAACTCCCCCATGCAACTCCACTTGCTGACTTCTTCATCTGTTTTGTCATGACAGTTAGCCTACTCGGTGTCGCACTCTGTGGTTATAAATAACAGTACAATGGCAAGCATGTCAAGTATGAAAGCCTCTGCAACTTGCGGCTGTACATTAAATTGTGATTGTTGGGTTTAGGGTTGTGGTATGTATAGCTGTTAATAACTTTGATGGTTGGGTTTAGGTTTGGGGAAGGTGTAGACGTTAATAACTGTGATGGTTGGGTTTAGGGTTGAGGCAGGTGTAGACGTTAATAACTGTGATGGTTGGATTTAGGGTTGAGGCAGGTGTAGACGTTATAAACTGTGATGGTTGGGTTTAGGTGTGGTGTAGGTGTAGACGTTAATAACATATTTACAGCGCCATAGTTTTAACATGGCTCCATAACTTCAAGTTACACCTCCACAGTACTAAAAGTTACACCCCTAAGGTCCCTTCATGTTACGCCCCTGTCTTGCAGTCCACAGACAGACCCTACTCCAAATTACCCCTCTAAACCCAACTGACAGCGTTTTCAAAAGCACCAACTGACCAACACCTACCAAATTCCCTAAACCCAACTGACAATGTTTTCAAAAGCAATCCAGTTTGTTTTAATGACGAAATGCAGCCATATGTTCCCCTGGCTACATAATTGGTGATCTCCAGAAATGTATACAGGGCTACGTTTTCAGAATAAGCCTACGGTAAGTGAAAAAAAACTATTAGCCCTCATGAATTAGTGGGCCCCCTCTATATTTTTTCTCCAATTTTGTATGGAAAGATTTTAACACATATCTTTATGTGTTTGTAAACTTTGTATCTTCTTCCTGACTTTCTCTTTTAATATATACACATGTATATGCCATTTTCAAGACACTAGACAAACTAAGAATGCATTCATTATGTTTTAAGTAGTTTGGTGTCATTCTTCTCCATACATAATTCTACAATCATGCTCTAGGACATAGGACAATAACTCGTATGCTTGGTGTTGTTTCAAACCATGAGTTAAAGTTTTGTCTGACTGTCTTGGGACTGTATGCACCAGCGAGGAGAACAAAGAATGTTTCCCACTGGAATTTTCCTCTCACACCATTGGTCAGTCAAGAGAGACAGGGAGTTACCTGACCAATGTCTTTAAATACCTCTTACACCCCTCTAACCTCTGCAGAAAAGTAAGGGCAGAAGGTCTCCACAGAAGTGTCCCTGATGGGGCAGACGGCGTTTCTGTACCCAAATGACTCGCCTGAGTCCACGTTTCTTATATTCCGGCAAATTAAACTTAAAATTTGCATCTCGCGCATCCTCCGATCTGCATTGCAAACTTCACGTATCGAGAAAAGACTTCTTAAAAAAACTCCATCTTCCAAGCATCAGAGAAACTCGTACATCAAGAGAGAGACTCACTAAATTCAGGTATTTAGTCATGCAATATGCTGTGCCCCTTTATCAAAAAGGTGTTTTTATAGTCTTGGTGGTTCTTAATAGTTGTGTGGAACGGAGTTAGATTTGCCATTCTTTTTTCTAAATTATTTATTTCCTCGCTTTCCTTCTTTTCTGTGTTTTAGTTGTTATGTTTTGTACGTTTGTTTGTTATATGTTTGACTAGGGTGGTTCATTCCGCTTTGGCGACCCCGGATTAATAAAAGGCTTGAGCCAAAAAGAAAATGAATGTATGTTAGACTAGTCAATAAATCACTTTATATAACCACGTTGGATTGTCTAAGTTTTGCCTCACAGAAAAGGTCACTTTAACGATAGACCCTTGCTACAAGCCTATTAAGTTTACTAAAACTTCTAAACTATTCATCTACTTCATAAGTAATTATAATTCCCTTTTCTAAATAAATCAATAATTACAGAGTCCTCTCAGATGAGCGGGTGAAGTCATTATTTATTTTGTTAAATTAACTATACGTTAATTCTGAATATTCATAATTAATAATAACTTGATAACTTAATATTCATAAACTGAGCTAATTTCGCTACACTTCTAAACATAGTAGTTTTAATAACTAATTTCTAACAACTGATTTATTTTATCTTTGGCATGATGACAGTACATAATATTGTACTACAGGCTTTCCAAGATAGTATTTAGCTTAAAGTGACATTTAAATGCTTAACTTTGGTTAATTTGGTTAATTAGCCTTAACTAGGCAAGTTAAGGTAATCAGGCATATCACTATACAACAGTGGTTTGTTCTGTAGACAATTGAAGAAACAACATATTGCTGGAGGGGGATAATAATAATAACCCTAAAAAAAAAAAAAGAGTGACTTTTGCAAAATTGGTAGCCTTTAAATAAATAAAAAAACTATATAAACGGAACTATTGACAGGTAGATAGGACAACTAATCACCGTGATTTATCTCTAGCACTTCCATTCATACAGATTTTCTTTTCCCACAAAGCTGCGTTTATGCAACCCACCTGTAAGCATTGAGGAGGTCTGTGCAGGTGGCGTTATTTTTACAGGGGTTTGATGAACATTCATTGGTCTCCCATTGACAGTACTCCCCCTCCCAGCCGGGTAGACAGAGGCAGTTGTAACTCTAAAATGCAAATGAAGACAGCAAATGAAAAGATATTAGACAGCGATGTAACTCTTTCATCTAACACTTACCTTGACCTAGATGAATACAATGTATTATTCCACGGATCACTCGGCGCACATGAAAATGTCTTCATTAAAGCATCAAATTCATTGTACAGTAAATGAACAGAATAACAGATGACGACATAGCAAAGCGCTGCCATGTGAAAGCAGTATAGACCAAAATTGTACAGTATTCTCAGAACAGCTTGTATTAAAGGTCAAAACGGCTTGAATACTTGTGACTATAAACAATGTGATCTATCAGATTGATGTGTAAACATTTATAAACAGTATTTTCTGCACAGTATTTTCCAAGGTGAATGTTTTTTTTTATGGACACTTAAAAAAGCACACATAATAAGCAAAGATAGTAAAATGTCAAACATTTAAGCATGACTATATACAAAGTAAACAGTCAGATTGAAGGAAGACTAACAAAACTGTATTTTCTCAGACTCAGAGACTAAATATGAGACCTAGTTGAGAAAATAATTAATTTTAATAATACACATAATTCTCAGTTTACAATATACATGGTTTATATTTTAGAAAAGTCATTTAAGAAATTATAATAATAAATATATTAAAAATAATAAATAAATTATTTAATTAATAAATAAACCCAGCATATTGTTTAGTAATAGTGTACAAGGAATTACAAAAAATAGAATGCACTGAAATTAAGTGAAGTTTATTAATAAATTAATTTCTAGGATCACGTGCTTATGATGGAACACAGCTGGTCATGCATTAGCCAACTCATGATTCACCAATCAGACAAATCCTAAATCACTATAAATACCCTAAGTTCCATATCACAGCCAGTTTCGTTTTAAAGAACCCCCATTCCACCCCACTCCTCCTCCATTCCTAGATGGGTGGCACGGTGGCCCAGTGGTTAGCACTGTTGCCTCACAGCAAGAATGTCACTGGTTCTTGTCCTTATCAAGCCAGCCAACGTTTCTGAACTTAAGTTAATTGACTAATCCAAATCTGCACTATAGATGTGCTAATACAGTGTTTCCTCTAGGATACACACACAGTATATAATCACATATTTTAGAAAAAAAAAAAAAGACACACACACAAAGCTGTTACCTGAAGCATAGAAGCAAGCAAACAGCATGTCTCCCTACACGCGTGTTGCTTTGAACTTTCCTTATGGAATCAATACTGTATATACCTTCAAATCCATTCCTCTTTCTCTAAATAAAAGCATGCACAGTGCAGTTGGCGTACTGTGCATTTAAGGTGTACATAATAATTTGTGCTGAGGGCAATCAGTGGGCAGCATCAACGCTCAACCCACCTACTATTAACTCCAAATGTATTTAGCACGCTTTTCAAAGTTGTTATCTTTACGGAAAGGCAACCATTGCTATGCAAATGCACACTCTCAACCACCCACCACTGCGCATCAGATATTCAGGCATGTCTTTAAAGGCATGCAAACTATTAATTTTGGCATAAATTACTCAAGAAATCTGCATGAACCAGACATTTCAAAGAGAAATATTCAGAATTACACCCCATGATCTGAAACAAACAGCACTTGAAATCGGATGAATGCTTGATCTCTATTTAGCACTCGAATGTTTTGAATGTGATGTAAATGCATTTTCTTTTTTCCTTTGTCTTCAGAAGAGCTGTCTTTTCGGTTTTTGGTGTGCTCGCTACAACTCTCCCCTTCACTTTACCATTAAAGTTTTCATTATGAAAATTAATCACTGCGGGTGGGATGCTGTCAGTTATTTTGCATGGCAAAGGTTTATTCGGTCTCATCCCATGCAAAGGAAATGAGCACAGGTTTGCACAGTCAAAGCATGGAGTTGTTCATCATGGCTGCCCTGAGGGTTGATCCTGGAGTGCATGCTAATCTGAGCTTCATCCAGACGCAGACACAGTGTTAAGCTCTGCCTAATGTAATTTGAGCACCACAGGCCTTATTCATAAGACAGAAGAAGCTATGCAGACATTGTGTGATAGATCAGATGCCTCCAGAAGACTTCTGTTTTTCACCCCTGGCTAAAGATGATATAATCTTATTTAGGCTGCTAAGTCATCAGCTGGGATTGTAGCTCTCCTGAGAAACCCGGGGTTGCGGGGGTATTTTATCTTATTTTAATAGGAGTAAATAAATAACTACATAAACACTGCCAGGAAGTAAACCGCAATCTGTGAGAGGGATTTCAAAAGCTTGCTCCTGTCTCCACATGAAGTTGCACAAGAAAGCGTCTTGTTGGAAGAGTAAAATTGCGAAAGAATGAGTTGATTGGAAATGTTTTTCATCCGCTCTACGTGAGCTGAATTTCAGTGTAATAGTGAATTAATTGGTGCTCTGAAAGACTACAGTAAAAACATAAACAAGGGAATCTCTTCATATTTTATGAATAGTGCTTAGTGTTCATAATTATTTATTACATTGTGTAGCAGAACTGTCGCATGAGTCTGTCAGAGCTGAGATCAAGGTCCCAACATTCAAATTGAAAATGTAAAATATACATGAATCACAAATTATGGAACAGTTAATTAATCTATATTTTTACAGTGTACATTAATTACTAAATAAAAGTAACATGTGAGCATGTTTCAGTCAAACTGGTGACAAACTATTCACTGAACAAGAGTTATTTTCATATCAGTAAATTAACCTAAGGTTAATTGGAACTCCATGAACCACCTGGTTTTAAAAGTATTACACAATAACAAATATGAATTGTAAGTAACTCCCTAAGTAACTAATAACTGTAAGCAACTCCATATTTTGGAGCATTTTTTTTAAAGAGCTACGTGACATATATTTATAAGAGACACATGATATATATAAGAGACATGTATATATATATATATATATATATATATATATATATATATATATATATATATATATATATATATATATATATATATATACACACACATACATATCTATATATATCTATATATACACATACACACACACATACATATACACATATACATATATATATATATATATATATATATATATATATATATATATATATATATATATATATATATATATATATATATATATATATATACACACACACACACACACACACACACACACACACACACATATATATATACATACATACATACATACATACATACATACATACAACACACACACACACACAAACACACAAACACACAAAACATGCTCAAGTTAATGCCGAATCAATAAAAATACAGCAATACAAAACACGAAAATCTGACATTTCCCGGAGCAAGTTTCAGCTAAAATTAAGCCCTGCCACGAAAAATTCGCCGTACTTCGCAAACACAAATTATTCGCCATCTGTGAAAAGTTTCCTTTGGCTCACGATTTCCAATGAGCCAAGCAGAGCTCACAGCATTTGAACTTCCAGATGCACCTGTCCAAACTCCTGTCCCGCCCATGCTGTTTTTGTCCGGTTTGCACTTTATGCTGAAGCTTGCACGCCTTCTTTCGCTCAGCTGGAACTTTGCCGCAAAAGCTGCATGGTGGGTATTAAAGTGTCTCTAAACATTACAAGAGGAAATACGTTTTCTTCAAATCAGACAGAGCACCAGAGCTTTCCATAAAAGCAAATGTTTCTGCCCACTCATTTTGAAACTTTCGATGTTCCTCAGGATTATTTTCTTTTAGCCATCATCACTCATGAATGTTGTTTGAATTTACGTGCGCGTTGTTACCATAGAAACGTAAGTTTATTCGCAGCGCCGCACACACGCATTGTTCGAAAGTGTTTCAGTCTTTGGACTTTGAGCAGTGAAAATTAAACCACGCTAAACTAAACTAAACTGAACTGAACTTCAACTCTGAAAACTGAACTGACATAGTTTTAATTTACTATAACTTATGTGTTAAGCTGCTTTGGCACAATTTACATTATAAAAATGCTATAGAAACAAAGATGAATTGAATTGAGTTGAATTGAAGCTGAGATTTTGGCCAAAAATTTTGATGTTTAGACTTGAGGGTAGTGCTCACTTTTAAATGAGGTTAAGAGAATTGAGTTCCAGGGTGATTGTGGTTGTTCATTGCTGATACAGCCTGCTGAAAACATCCCTACCTTAGATACTTATTTTGGAATCTACCAGTGGCTCTATTGGCCAATGATTAGTCTGAATCTATTATTTGTTCCAGATCTGTCTTGGGGCAATGTTAAGTTTCAAAATGTCAAATCAATTGAATTCTATATTAAATGTGGTCATCGTTCGAACCATTGCTTTTTTAATGTGTTAAATTTGGAAAATGAACAGTGTTGAAATCATATTCTCTTAGTCCATCTCTTTCCCTCTAGTTTAATACTGTAGCACTGCAATATAACTATGTATGTAGTGCTTACTTAAATTGACATTTATGGGGTTAATGTTGATTTACATCACAGCTGTGTTGATAGAGCCATACTGCACAACAACTTGTGATATTTAATGTTAATGTATTGTTGAAAAGTCTGTATTTTGGTAATTTTACTGCATATTATAACATAACTACATAATATTATTTCTAAATCAATGTACTGTAGTACAAACCAATAATCAAATGTAAATTTCAGAATGTGACAGATATCAGAGAAAATTGGATTTCCAGTGATGATGCTACATCAATGATTTTGGCGATCTGAATAAAGATAGAATGAATACAGCCAATAGATGAGCAGTGGAGCCATAGATTGAGGTGTACAAATGGAGTGATTTGTTATGTCTTAGGAGAACACGGAGGACATCAGGCCATTACGCACACTTCACAACACCATTATGCTCAAGGGGAGCATTGCAACAGACCTTTCAACAAAGACATGTTTAGAAAAAAGGTGCTATGGGGATATAAAACAGTGTTGTTTAACACTGGCGAGATGTGAAGTGAAAAGAGGAATGATCTAATGGCTTGAGATTCTGCTGCTGTATCTCAACTAATGCCAATATCATGTTTGATTCACAGGGATCATGCATACTAATAAACTGTATGATGGATAAAAGCATGCGCCAAATGAACAAATGGCATATATTACCAAATTGAACAGACTATTTTTATGTCCATGTTAAAAGGAAACAAACTACTTAATCATTTGTGATAAGAGCTCAATGTAATATGAAAACGCAGCAAAAAAAAGCTGCTATTGAAGAACGAGTCTGTTAAAAACGATAGTGAACCCAACAGAAAATCTATCACTTACTAACAAGCAGAGCACATCTTATATATTGTAGGAATCTTAAAGGCGAAGGCAGCAAAAATTGTTAGAAAAATTTGGGGTCTGGGAGATTCTACTAACATTTCTGTGTTCTGCGAGTAAAACAGTTTAAACAAATACACTGAAAAAAGTGTTACATGCAAAACTGTTGCAAACATTTTATTTGTGTTGAATTTAAACAAACAAATTCAATTTAATAATGTTCAACTTAATTTGTTTGTTTAAATTCAGCCCAAATAAATTGTTTACAACCACTTAACGTAAAAAAAGTTGAGTAAATCCAAGGAATCGTCTTTGAATAATTTTTTTCAGTGTACATTACTTTTTTTTTACAAATACAATTCATTAGTATTAATATATAAAACTACTTTGCTGACACTCTTGCCTGTGGTGTACCTCAAGTATCAGTCAGTGGTCCATTACTGTTTCTAAACTGCCTTCTCTTGGTCAGTTCATTTAGTGTTAAGGCATTTAACACTAGATCACACTAGTAGCAGTGCAATATGGCTGTATATTGGCTCTGGTGGGAGGCGTGCATTGGCACAAGGTCACAGGCCCATCACTGACAATATACAGCTATATAGCACTGCTACGAGTGTGATACTGCGCTTATACAACAGTTTAATAGTATAATCGTGCATATAAAAAAGAAAATCAAACATGAGTCTAAAAAATCATTTTGTACAAGGAACTACTTCCGCCATTAATTCACATCTGCACCTGGTCAGAAAAGCAGATACCATAACTACTTTACCAGCGTCACTTTAGAGCTAGTATTTAAATAATTATGTATCGTAATATCCAAAATGATGACTAACAGGTGAATTTGCTAACATTTTAAGATTGTAATGCTGAACAGCATGAAATGCCATCAGTCTACAGAGATTTCCCAGTATTTCTCTGTTGCAATCTGGAGTTCACAATAATTAACCCTAAAAAAGCCAAGGCAAAGCAAACAGTTTCAGATTACTATGGTATAAATACAGCACTACAACATACTGTACAAAAGAGAGAGATCGACTTAGTGTAACTTACCAGTTTTATAATGATTTGAACAGCTGTAATTTGAAATTTACACCGAGTTTTTCCTCCCCTAAGCAGTTATTATATGGTTCCTGTGGCCATCTTGTGGTGGAACATCAACTCTCTTTGCTCTGTTCAATGACAGGCTGATGGGCGCTGAAATTATAAATATTGCTGTACCTCCGAAATTATAAATATTTAAAATAAGCACTATCCTTATAAATAAACTGCATAGATGCAATCTAAACGACTACATTCTCGCCTAAAAAGCCTCAAAGTACATTATGTTGTCCAACAGCTGCAATATCTGTCAAAGTAGTGAGTTTATTCATCTGCTGTCACTCTATGTGGGTGGAGTAATACACAAGAGTGAAGAGGTTGTACAAGTTATTGCAGAATATCGCACAGCAATCAGCCATCAGATTCGAGAACCAGACAGAGCTGTATAAACAAACATATCTTATTGTCCAGCATAATTCTGTTTTTTTCCTCCCCTTTCCATCACTCCCTGCTTATAAGGTCTGGAAGTATGGATGGCTGAAAACTGAATGCTGACAAAACAGAAATTCCTTTACTAGGCCCTAAATCCCTTGTGTCTCCCAACAAGACATCTCCATTCATATTTATGGTGTTCAGTTAATTAGTCATCCATTATTCGGAATCTTGTGGTTCAATTCGATTGTAAATTATGCGCTGAAGTCCATGTCAGCCAGCTTGTTAAATCCTTTTTTTTCCCATCCACTTTGTAACACTGTTTGTATACTAGTCTCACTAAATCTCAAAGATGCTGAATCTGGTATACACACTTTCATTACTTTGCATCTGGATTATTGCAACTCTTTGCTGTGGAAAGAAAGAAACTATAGACAAAAGTTAAAAGCTGGAAAACTACATTGAAAATGTCCCCACGTCACCACTTCTCTCCACATGCCTCTGAATTCAATCAATTTAACGAGTTCACAAATATTCAAAGCAAGATAATTTGCATCAGATAAGCGCGTCCTAGTTCTGTTTCCTATCATGTTTGTCCTTCCCGAGACCCACGTATTGGGCAGGTGGAGACTCCTGTTGGCAAAGCAGCACGACAGAATCTGCATTTTCACACAGAGAAAGAAAGGTCAATCTAATTTACTGACTGTATGAAAGTAATGCACTCCCATGCGACTTTTTCACGGCCTCCCCCTCTCCCGGTCCCATGTCCTCTGCTATATAATCAGCACGTGGAAACATAGACTTTAAAAGCTCAATTACATGCTGGCTAAACCATTTCTCAATCAGTGATCAGTGAATCAGTGAATGCTTATTTTACCAAAATAAAATATGATCATGCATTGATTTTTATTTAGTTATTTTATTTATTTATTTAATAATGACAGTAAGGTCTGACTTTGCTTAGGCAAAAGTATTGTCACTTTATTAAGTTTTACAAACTAATTTCGAGAGGAGCACGTGATATGATTGACTACAGCTGATCCTCATTGCAAATCATTAGCTAGCTATCAGATCATTCTAAAACTACTATAAATATCCTGCCTAAACTTCATTCCTTATCTTCATTTTTGGAAAACCCCCCCATCCTTCCCTTCTCCCTCCTCCTCTTTCATGATCAGGCAACACGGTGGCTCAGTGGTTAGCACTGCTGCCTCGCAGTAAGAAGGCCACAGGTTCAAGTTCTAATTGAGCCAGTCGGCACTCCCTGCGTGGAGTTTGCATGTTCTCCCTGTGTTTGTGTAGGTTTTCTCCGGGTCCTCCGGTTTCCTCCCACAGTCTAAAAACATGTACATAAGTGAATCGTAATACAGTCACAAGCACTTAATGCATACATAGCAAAAGGGGGCACTCGAGAAACTCCTGATCTCGTATCCCTCCTAATGCTCATTGACCAGGCGGGAACCTTGGGCTCATCTATCTGCGAGCTCAGGGTTCTCTCCCGGGACAGCATGCCAAACCTGCTATCATAGTCGAGCATCATCTAAGTGTGAACTCTTGAAATATTGTAAATACTGTACGGTATAGAATATAAAGTCATGGTGCAGTGGAAACAGAAGTCATATTGTGTATGACTCCCATGAGCATGGACGACTGCATCCATACATCTCTACAATGACTTAAGTAACTTATTAAAGTCATCTGGAATGACAAAGAAAGCGTTCTTGCAGGACTAATAACGATGTAGGTTTTATTTAGTACCAACAGCCACGATGACCTTCAAACGAAATCGAAGAATGAAAAAAAATGCAATTTTGAACAAAATCCGGCCAAAACAAAGATTTATTTATTTATTATTTATATGTTGCCACATCAGCAACTTATGCCTATTTCATGGCAAAATGGATATAAATAAAAATATTACATGATAAAAACAAATTTGTATTACAATAAAAAAAGTTACTTAGACAAATATATAAAATAGAAATAAAGACAAATTCAAGTTAAATATGATTTTTCAGTTTAATTTTTGATAACTTAAGATTCTTCCTGGTGGTACATTTTTAAAACTATCCATCAAAGTACTCTCCTTATAAAAAAATTTGTCTAATGGTATTCAAATTTCCACATTCCAACAAAATATGTTTCATGGTAAGAGCAGCTTGGCAGTAATTACATTTAGGTGATGCCAAAACAAAGATCATTTTGAGGTGATTTTTGCAGTTTGAAATGGTTCACCTAACAGCATCTTTACTGGGAGTTTGTTTTTGGCTTCAAAATACCTTTGAGCTACCTTTGGTCCATGATGATCATGCAATAGGTGGGTGTGTTCTGAAACACACCCTTCTTTGAGGTGTTTTTAATTTGTCTCTCATATCCATGGAGGTAAACAAATTAGTAACAAGAATACACTGGAGGGTCATATAGCAAAGTTAGTATATGTATCTGCACCTGTACGATCACTCGCAGAAAAAATTTCACACACACAAGACGTGCCACCACATTACATAAAGTTTTATACACTGTTTTCTACATTACAATAGAAAATGTAAATATGTGGCATGCTGGTGTGTGACAGGCTGGAGAAAGCTGTTTGCCAGATGTTTATGAAACATTTCTCCTCTCACAGTTGCCCGGTTATGCTATGTTTAGGGGTACATGTGAGCACCTCCTGCAGTGTTGGAGTGTTTAAAAACAGTCAAAAGTCACTCAAATTTCACAGAAGTTTTTTTCTCTTCTCCTTTTTGCCCTCATATGAAGACTGAAAACGAACTTAAGTATATCAGAATCTTTAGTCTGACCATACATATGATCAAGCAGATCGATCGTGCAAAACATTTTACAGTAAAAAATGCAACTCACAAAATACAAAATAAATTCCCTGAGGTCTTGACTTCTTTATTTGAGTATGCTTTGAACTTAAACTGTAATGCATTTTTGTGAAAATTATATCTGGAATTGGATCAGTGAGTTGAAGCTGTTTTCTTTTAGACAGAATAAATTCATTTTGGGACAGAATATGAGCTTTGTAACTTGGCAGCTCTTATACAGGCACAAATGTACATTACACACTGAAGGACAAGGAAATCATTACAAAGCATCATGTGGCCTATTTGATGCCACCAAGGAAAGAAAATAAATGCTTGTTGTGGACCTTTAACATAAAAAGGTAGTCAATCAAATATGTTTCCCTCAAACTGCCGACGCCAAAGTCATAATCATCTTTTGTCAAGGTTACTCTCTGTGCATCTCCAAGATGATCTCATTCCCTGATGCAAAATAGCTACTCAAAACATTAATTAACCCAGCATGCATGAGGGCTAATATCCCCGCCTGCGTCTCCGTCTACAGGACAGCAGCCTACAAACCGCCCACCTCTAGGTTTCGAGGGATGCCGCGAATAGCCCAATTGCATTCTCCATTCAGAAACCGGGGCCTAGGGTTGCATTATTCATCATGAATAAATGATAAACTATTTTTGCCCTCCTGTTCGGTGCAGAGAGCTCCCAGAATAAAAATAGAGAAAAAGAAAAGAAAGTCTGTGAGATAAATAAGAAGAGAAAAGGTGGGGAGGGGCGGACGAGTGTGAAATGAGAGCATGGAGGCTGGTATCTCTCTCTCTCTCTCTCTCTTTCTATGGCTGTATTAGAGTGGGTTTGCTGAAGGGAAGGAAAAGCCGATTTGGGATCAGAGCCAAACAACTGCATGTCACACCAGCTTCTGAGCCAGTGATTGCTCTCATTGGCCCTCTTATTGTTCTCAGAGATTGTGAAGTAACACACGCTTAATCTACAGAACAAAATGGCAACTCGAAAAATGAAGACTCTGGATTTGTTGACGTGACTGAGATGTCTGTGTCTATAATAGAAGGAAACACTGTACACTGTTATTTGGTAGCATTTTTAAAAGACTGGGTGAAACAGCACTTACATAATTTTCATCTTCGGTAATGTGATGCATTACTAAGTGAAAAAGAAGTGACTGGAATTGGGAAATATGAAACATAATATTTGGGGTGTAATATTGTTTTCCCCTCATATTTTTTGGTTACATCAGCACAAAAGAAAAATGCGTTTACATATGGAGAACGTACTCTAATACAGGATTATGAAACTAAATATATAAAAACAAAGCTAAATAAAAATAAGGGTAATAAAAACAAGACATTACATTGGAGTTACAATATATAGAAAACTGTAAAAACATACTGTAGTTTGTACCCTAAAAGATCACCCCACCTTTTTGAAAATAAGCTCCTTTTACAACTCTCATAAAAGTTAAACAGCTGAGTTTTACCATTTTTAAATCTATTCAGCGCATCTTCAGGTCTAGCAGGTGAACTTTTAGCTTAGCATATATAAATTGAATCTGATTCATCTATTAGCATCTTACTCTAAATCAGTGGTTCCCAAAGTGGGACCACTTGCTTGGTGATTTCCAAAAATAAAATTCATTTTATTAAACTATTAGAATGACCATATTTTATCCATAACATACTGAAGAACAAAATAGTAGTTAATAGTAACATTGTTAACATGTTAATAATAAACATTGAAAAAACAACATGCAAATAGAAAGCCATCAGCCTCTCAATTTTTTTGTGACACCTGGGGTGATTAGGTTATAATAAAGACACAGCAATAGCGTCAGATGGCAGCACATTGAATTTATGGCACCAGGTTAAACCTTTTGACACCTTTATAGCACTCATTCATTCATTTTCTTATCGGCTTAGTCCCTTTATTAATCTAGGATCACCACAGCAGAATGAACGACCAACTTATCCAGCATAAAGTATGTTTTACGCAGTGGATCCCTTTCCAGTTTCAACCCATCACTGGGAAACATCCATACACACTCATTCACACACATACACCTACCCAATTCACCTATACCGTATGTCTTTGGACTAGTTAGGGAAACCAGAGCACCCGGAGGAAGCCCAGGCAAACAGGGGGAGAACATGCAAACTCTACACAAGAAACGTCAACTGACCCAGGCTCGAACCAACGACCTTCTTGCTGTGAGGCGAATGTGCTATCCACTGCACCACCGTGCAACCCCTTAACAGCACTCATGTACATTAAAAATAAATACAGGCCACAACTGAACATGGAGGATAGTATCCAAGTGGTGTTCTCCAAAATTAAACAATGAATAGACTTGGGCCTATTGGAATGTTTGCACCATTGTGTGCAATGTTTATATATTCATAACCACCTCAGAGAATATTGGGGGTCACGAGTCACTGGCATTGTTATTTTGGGGGTCGCAGGCCCAAAAGTTTGGAAATCCATCCTCTAAATGACCAAAAACTTTAATTGTCCTATTTTAAATTTGATTCTTCTGTAGTTACACCATGTATTAAGGCTGATGGAAAGTTAAAAGTTGCTTTTTTTTCTAGGCTGAAGAATCATGGCTGCAGTAGGCACACTGATAATATACAAAAAAAAGTGTAGTTTTTGGTGTTCAGGACTATTTTTAGATATCATTGTGCCTTGAGTTTATTGATTATTATGCCGGAATTATAGAATAGTTATAGCGATATTGGCCTTGAAAATGACAACTTTTCATTTTCATGTCTAAGCTAAGCTTAAAATCTAAGCTAATATTTATGCTAAGCTAAGTGCTCTCACCAGACCCAGTGATCGGCTGAATGGATTACAAAATAAGAAAATTTCACAGTTTAACTACACTTTAAATGAGTCTACTTTATAAAAAAACTGAAGTGTTTATTTTTAAATGGTTATACTTTAATAACTGAGTATTAATGGATATATTTCCAATTTTGCATATAAAATACAAAAATATTACAACAAAAATCTGACTGAAATAGGGTCACACTTTACAATAAGGTTAATTAGTTTATGTTAATTAATGCATTTAGTAACATGAAGAAACAATGAACAACACATTTATTACAGTATTTGGTCATGTTAGTTCATGCTGTACAAGTGTTGTTCATGATTAGTTCATGTTAGTAAATTCATAAACTAATGAACCTTATTGTAAAGTGTTACCTGAAATAGTATATGGGTAGTATAAAATAGTATATATATTCTAACAGAAACATACATTTTCACTTATAAAAAAAGCTTGTCATCCCCAAAAAAATTGTTCAAAAACAAGTATAAAATCAATCAAATTAATGATCAATCAAATTATGTCACTTCTGAGTCAAAGCCTTAAAGGTGTATTGCACACATTTTATGTTCAATTTAATGCAAATGTGACAGGACTGACAAAAACACGAGGACAATTGTAAATTTATTTGTATTTTACATTTGTAGAATTTGCAGAATTTCATGCTTTTAATAAATTGATGTGAATAAAAACAACCTAAACTTGCAATTTATGAAGTTTTTTTTAGCATAACAAAACTATTAAAGCTATAAGTTCAACTGGGCTAAAGACAAGAATAATGACAGGGTTTTTACATTTGTAAAGTGTTTTTAAACATAATTAAAGATCTGAGAACCAAATGAATGACATATTCCTTCACAGAACAACTCCCAGAAATCAAGCATCAGGTCATTTTAGAAATTTTTAGAATGGAATACCTTATTCACTGTATTTATGTTTTTATTTTAGGGACAGATAATGTACATTTCTGGTAGAATGTCCCATATAGCAGCACTTCTCAATCCTGGTCCTCACGCTGCACATCTCTAATGTTTCTCTTTTCACATCACAAATTTGTTTTAAATTCGTGTAAGTGCCCTGGAACATGGACTTCACATGATATTGCGCCATGGTTTAAGTTTGAAAAGAGCATATACATTTAATTCAAAAGCCATTTTAAGGTGTGCAGTGATATATAAATTTATATTGTATGTATTTACTGAGGTATATTACATCACAACTCAAGCTTCTCTAGCAAGACGCTGCAGGTAATGCTGTTGAGTAAATCCATGAAGGAACATTGCGAAGTGAAATAAAGGTGCCTCAGAAATGCTCAGGTAGAGAGGAATGAAGGAGAAGGGACTAGTGAACAATGCACACTGAGGAGGGACGTGTTAATTCAAACAATTAATGCATGGACCTCTTCTAACGAGCTTATCTAAATCACGTGAGTTTAAAAAAGAGAGATATCCAAAATATACAGATGGGTGATTGAGAAATGCTGGTATATAGAGAAGTTCAGCATGGCCTTTTTGCTATCTCTTCTGTTCTGGATATGTCATATCTCAGGTGGGCTGAGGAATGATTTCAGATTTATTAATTGCCTCGCACGGAGAACAATAATCATTTACCAACAGATGCTACAGCACATTAGCGGTTATTATATTTAGTTCCCATATGCATGATTCTAAGAACTGCTGTTGTTCTTTCATTAAAAGCTGTATATGGAAACCAACAGTTAGTTGAGAATTAATTGTTCTTACCAGATGGAGGTCCACACAAGTCGAGTTGTTTTCACACATGTTGCTAGCGCAGTCATTGATGTGCTGCTCACATCTCACTCCAGCGTAACCAGGGTTACACAAGCAGTAAAAGCCATCAACAGCTATAGCAAAGAAAATATACAAAGAATGACAGAAACATCACGTTAGAACAGATGGAATAAGAGTTTCCTGTTTTAGAAACTCATTACAGACACAACGGCATATTCTTAAAGAACTTGGATTACAAACTACTGTAGGTTTCAAGAATGTTGTAGGTACCTTGGGCATCCATTTGCAAGGCTGGTTATAAAATAACCCTAAAAAAGCTAATGTCACTGCAACTAATAATAATATAACTACATTTCTCTCTCTGTGTCACATGATCCTTCTACAATAATCACCAATCAATTGGAAACTGAAAGTCATTATTATTGTCAATGCTACAAACAGCTGTGCTGCTTCATATTTTTGTGGAAAATGATAAAAATATTGTCACATTGTATTTAAGGTACACTTATTGCTATAAATAAACCATTAACTACAGTATGAACAGTATGTCTAAATGAACTCCTAATTAATAGTTAAGGCACTAGTTAGGTTTAGGTATTAGATAGGATTAAGGATGCAGAATAAGATCATGGACAAAGTGTTCTTTATAAGTACTACCAATAAACAGTCAATGTCTTGATAATAGGCAGGTAATAAGTTACTAGTTAGACTTGTTACTTAAACTAAAGTGTCAACAACATTTTTTGATACATCAATTATTTTTATACTTGTAAAAAATACCCTTTTAAAAAAATGTGAAAACCAGTATATCAAGTACAGTGTAGTTACTGAAAAATAGTAACTAGTTACAGTTACTAGTTACTTGACTCAAATAGTAACTCACTTTATCGATTACTTTTACCAAAAAGTAATGCATTACAGTTAAAAGTAATTTGAGTTACTTTTCCAAAAGAACATTTCTAATTTCCCCATAAATGCCCTGATAACACTTCAGTGCTGCATGGAAATATACTGTTGATCAACTTCAGAGTTTGAATTAATTTGCATTCTTACAACTAAAATACAAAAACTTAAACAAAAAGTCATTTTTAAACACTAATTTAAGTCCAGCAGTACAAAAATATATATATCACGCAGTGATAAACCAGCTGAAACACTATTCAGAAATGAAAAAGCAAAAACTGGCATTGGCACCAAAAATTGGTGGCATCCACCAATCCCACAAAGGCCGCTGTCGACTGACCGTCTGTCTGACTGACTGGTGACTGACTGACTGGCCGGCCGACCAATCGACTGACCCACCCTCCTTCTTCCCTAAACCCAACCCATTTTATCGATTGACCCGCCCACCCACTTCCCTAAACCCAACCAATGATTTACAAAAGCAGTCCACAAAAAGAATAGCCCTCGTCTTATTTTTACCACGTTTTCGGATTACCACATTCCCACCCTTCTATTCACTTGTTAAATTTATGTTTTGGATTCTGTTTTTGTTAGCTGATTTCTGGAACCGCTCTTCTTTGGACTCTATCCCTGTTGTTGTTGTCGTGGTCAACTCCTCTCTGCGTCTCAAGTCCGCGGACGTACACAATGAGCTAACTGGACAAACTGGTTGCAGCTGGAAATCCCTCCACACGAAGGTAAGCGGTCAGCCGGTAAGCGCAAGAAGGAACAGGGTCATACCGCCCCATAGCGTTCATTTAAAAAATAAAATGCAGCCATATTTAACCCCTGGCTACATAAGGTCTAGGTCTCTAGAAATCGTTCATGGGACTACGTCTTCAGAATGAGCCTGTGTTGAACACATCATATTGTAATGGTAACAGAGTTAATATATTTAAAAAGTAATGCATTAAAGTATTAATTACTGTCAAAAGTAATGCAGTTACAGTAGGGGGGTTAGGACGATTCTAAGGGCTCACGCAGTTTTGGGGCCCCCAAAGATACTATTAGAATACCCACTAACACCCCAAACCCCGCTCTTCACTTTCGTCCATGATAAGCCCGCCTCCCCCCAGTCTTCACATTCATCCATGACCATTTTCGTTCATTTAGTTTGTTACTCTGAATATATACTGTAACAATTACCTTTAGAGAATCAAACCATGGCAGCTTGACATTCTAAGCAATTAACACACTTATGACATTCAATCTGTCGATTTAATTTTTTAATCTTCTCCACTAACACGTTCCACATTCCCCACCACAGCCGCTAAAGTCAAAACACTTATCATATTCTCATCGTGTTCTCTCCTTTGTCTGTAAACCTTTGTTCCTAAAAGCTTATCAGCAAAATTGACTTTCTCTGCTTGCTAAATTCCACGGTCGTTTATATTCACCCCAGCAGCTGGAAACACAGTGTGTCCAATTAAATGCAAAATGTGTGTTTGTGTAGCCATCTCCTTTACAAATGCTACACGAGTGTTCCTGTCCACCGTCTCTGCGCTGCATCTGACTTCTGAAACCTAATGACCCATTCCAGAAGCCTTTAATCATTAGCGGTGCTGAGGAGAAATGCATCCCCTGCCTTTCTGCTGCAAAACAGCAGCCTGTGACAGAGGTAATTGTGGGTTCTTACAGCCGCAAAATTTATTACGAGGCCTGCGCCGTGTCCCAGGATTCTTCATTATCCCTTAGATTTACCACGAAATCTATGCTGCCACTCTGTCTTTGTGCGTGTACCTGCGATTACTCTCATTAAATGCTCAGGGTCCAGAGTGGCAACCGTATTACTCACACCAGCTGCTCAAAACATACACCTTGCTCTCTTTCCACACAAACACGGCAGATCGCGGGCCTCCTGTGTGGATGACGGGCCCCGAGGGACTACATGTGTGGGGATGTTTTTGCTGGTGTAGTCTAGAGCAAGTAAACAAGTAAACTTTATCTGAAGGAGCCGGTTGGAATCGGAGATGTCGGTAGACGAGACAGAGTGGCTGCAAGTCTGAATCCGAGTGGTGGACGAGGAATACTTGGTTGCCTGGTTACAACATCATCCTTCATCTCTGTCTACCTCAGAGCAATAGTACTTAACTGCTGGTTGCTCTGGGAGTGCAATTAGTGAACTACATGTCGGTTTGGATAAAACGCATCTGCTAATTGGAAGTAAGGTACAGGTGTAGCATAAGGTAGCATATTATTGCATAAACAGTTTAGCGTAGCATAGCATATTTTGCAAATATCCTCTAGTAGTTTAAATGCAGTCAATTTGTGCTAAGCAAAAAAAATTACCTCAATGTAGTTTCTTTAAAAAGTATACTCAGCCTCTAGGTCAGGGGTGTCCAAACTCGGTCCTGGATGGTCAGTGTCCTGCTGAGTTTAGCTCCAACTTGCTTCAACACACCAGCCAGAAGGTTTCTAGTAGATCAAGTAAGAGCTTGATTAGCTGCTTCAGGTGTGTCTGATTAGGGTTGAAGCTAAACTCTCCAGGACACCGGCCCTCCAGGACAGAGTTTGAACATCCCTGCTCTAGGTACATAATTAAATTCCCAAACAATTTTATTTCAAACAGAGACACTAGTTGGGTTCTGTTATTTTAATTTCAATGATAAACCTTTAAAGACAAACCTGCTGTGAGCTTCTGGTTTGTTAATTAACTGTATTTGCTTTTGTTAAACCCATCTGTTTGCATTTATTCAACTTATTGTGTTTAATAGCAGCATTTGTGCATACAAACTACATTACCCATAATGCTGTAATGACAATTCCACTACTCAGAGTCACAGTGAGCAAAGGAGGCCAAAAGAGATTTTTAGTCTTGCCCACTCCTATAAGGTACCATTCATGACATAACCAAATAAATTTATATGCATTTGTGTCAAGCCAAAAAAGTTGTTTCTTTAAAAAGTATATACAGCCTATAGGTACTTAATTATATTCCTAAACACTTTTATATCAAACTGGAACAATTGTTGGGTTCTGACAAACCTGCTGTAAGCTTCAGGTTTGTTAATTTACTGGATTTGCATTTTGCTGAACCAATTTGTTTGCATTCATTCAACTTTTTGGGCTCTATTTTAACGACCTTGGTGCAAAGTCTAAAGCGCATGGCGCAAAATCATTAAGGGTGAGTCCGAATCCACTTTTGGTATTTTAAAAACAGAACAATTTGGTTTGCACCACAGCACATGGTATGACTTTGTAAGTGGAAAAACCGAACACTTAAGTAGCGAGAAAACAGTTAAACAGACCATCTGCGTGAAGATAAAGAATGAACGTCCTCTATTCGGCCGCTTTACTTTCTCTTTACTTTACTTTCATGGATAAGGAAACGGTGTTGTACATACTCCACTGAAATCATCCAATAGTGTACATATTCAATTTAGTTTGTGAAGTGCA
Source organism: Danio aesculapii (assembly GCF_903798145.1). Taxonomy (NCBI): domain Eukaryota; kingdom Metazoa; phylum Chordata; class Actinopteri; order Cypriniformes; family Danionidae; genus Danio; species Danio aesculapii. The sequence continues at coordinate 15,437,348 of NC_079447.1, read as the reverse complement.
AAGCTTACCCGTTAGATAATTTGCTGCTTACGAATAAATGAACAATAATAACAAAGTGTGGTCAATATGAGTTATATTCAAACACACCTATTCTTATGCCCCGCAAGGTGATGCATATTTCCAAAACCCGATATACGGACAAATCTAAACTTGTTTTTATCAAAACAAATATAAATATGCATATAATAAACAATACTGCTAAAAATAATAACATTATACAAACGCAAATTGTCATGAATAAACTGAAAAAAGTTGTGTAAGGGTTTGGACCTGCATAGGCACATAACCAACGCACTCTGCACTAGACTTTAGACCAGCTTTTGTTTGGTCAATGGCGCAAGTCTATTTCAGTTCCTCAAAATGGCAACACACCAATGCGCCTTAACACACCTCTTTATAGACCAACACACACATGAGTCCCCAGAGTGGTGAAAATAGATTTGCTATTTAAACAACGTGGCGCAAAACATGAAAATTAGGGTTGCGCTGATCTGAAAATAGCAACAAATCGCGCTATACGCGTCTTGGACCTTATTATTTTTATTACTATTATTTTGTTTAGGCCCATTGTGTTTATTAGCAGCATTTGTGCATACAAACTACATTACTCATAATGCTGTACTGACAATTCCACCACTCAGAATCACAGAGATTTTTGACCCGCCCACTTACATAAGCTACCATTAATGACAAAATAAAGCTGCTTCTAAGCATTTATGTACTGTTTGTTTTCCAAATACTTCTTTGTTTTCAATCAAAGTATGTAATGTTTTAACTTCCCTTGTACCCGTTTGGTTTGGGCCATAGCTTATAGCCCCTTAACAAAGCCTTTTTTAAATCCTTATGCAAAGGTTTGTACTAGTTATTTACATTTACATAAACTTTTTTTTTTAAAAAGGTAGACTTTGCTGTTGTTTTATCTTATGATGTTCTCATTTCCATTATTCCATTGCCCATCTGATTTTTTTTGACTGATGTACAGTAAATCGACTTACACTGTTATTGTGGATCCATTAGTGTTTTAAAAGCACCATCTTACAGTATGTATTTCAACATGCCTTCTTTCTCAAAGAAAGCTGTCTTAAATCAGTCATTTAAAACTGTATGATGAAGATAAATAGATTTTTTTAGAGTATTGCTAATTGCAAATTTGCTAAAACAACAGATCTGCAGTTGCTGTTACTGACTGAAAGAGACATTTAGCATTCAACAATCCCAAGTTTTCTAACCTACAGAACACAATTACTTTTGTTGAAGTCAAAAGAATTAAAGCGTCACGCTGCTTTGATTTTTAAACTCATCTTTATTTCTTTTGCACTGTGAAACTATAAAGTTTAGCTGCCTTAGGCACTTTTAAAAAAGTTCAGCTTACTGTAAGTGTATTATATAGTGTGATACAGTACAGAATGTACAGTAGCCTTGTATTCGAGGTACACCAACTTCATCTTATGAATGAAAAATTCTAACATTTCACAGGACACACTACTTCCTTATTCCCTTTAAGAATTAAAAAAAAATATATAAGACTCACTCCACAGTAGTGGTTGCCAAATATTCAATTCAATTCAATATTCATGACCCCCATGAGAGTTCTGCTTACTTTTTTCTAGGGGTTGCTCATTTTCAAACTTTTTTTTTACTCACAGAAACTAGAAGTGACATTATTATATTACAGTACAGTGTAAAAACATATTATAATAACTACAATACAATGTAAAATATAACATCTGGCCTACTTACATATTTCCCCATTTCCACAGTTTTATTTAAACAAACCATTGGCCTATTGATGATCTTGTGAATGCCTTATCCAATTTCTTCCTCATCCAATTTCTTCTTCATCTAAAATAATCGGCTACTAATCAAAACAACCTGTGCCACCCCCTTTTTTCCATTTCTTTTTATCCTCTGTTTTTATTTTATTTGTTTTGTTATCCTTTAAATCAGAGGTCTCAAACTTAAATTGGCAGGGGGCCATATCAGAGACTGACATTTCATTTAAGGGCCGTTTTAACATTCAAGCATAAGAAAAAAGTAGAAACCTGATGTAATTGATGCACTGAGACATTCTTCAGAGTATATGCAGTCAAAGCTCCTTTTTTGTTTCTTGTTGTACATATATTGAAGGGGTAGTTTAAATTGCTATGAAAATACTACAGTTTAATAATAGGCATAATAATAATAATAATTATGTCCTAATCAATTGTTGCTTAACTAAAAGTCTAACAGATAGCGTAAGACAGCAGAAAGCAGTTTGGGCAACTTTAGGGACTTTACTGGCCATTATTCTTCACAATATCTTTCTTTTTTGTAAAACTACAACAGAGGGGAAAAGTCTGTACATATTACATTTACATTTACATTTAGTCATTTAGCAGACGCTTTTATCCAAAGCGACTTACAAATGAGGACAAGGAAGCAATTCACACAACTATAAGAGCAGCAGTGAACAAGTGCTATAGACAAGTTTCAGGTGTGTAAAGTCTAAGAAGCAAAGCATTAGTAAAAAAAAATTTTTATTTTATTTTTTTTAGAGAGAGAGAGAGAGAGAGAGAGAGAGAGAGAGAGAGAGAGAGAGAGAGAGAGGGCACAGTTAGTGGTATAGCCAGAGAGGCAGTTGCAGATTAGGAAGGAAAGTGGAGACTAAACAGTTGCGTTTTTAGTCGTTTCTTGAAGACAGCAAGTGACTCTGCTGTTCTGATGTAGTTAGGGAGTTCATTCCACCAACTGGGCAGATTGAATGTGAGAGTTCGTGAAAGTGATTTCTTCCCTCTTTGGGATGGAACAACGAGGCGACGTTCATTCACAGAACGCAAGTTTCTGGAGGGCACATATATCTGCAGAAGTGAGAGCAGATATGAAGGAGCCAAGCTAGAGGTCACTTTGTAAGCAAACATCAGAGCTTTGAATTTGATGCGGGCAGCAACTGGCAGCCAGTGCAAACGGGTGAGTAGCGGAGTGACATGTGCTCTTTTGGGTTCATCAAAGACCACTCGTGCTGCTGCGTTCTGAAGCAGCTGAAGAGGTTTGATAGAACTAGCTGGTAGCCCGGCTAGCAGAGAGTTGCAATAGTCCAGTTTGGAGATAACAAGAGCTTGAACAATGAGTTGAGCTGTATGTTCAGATAGGAAGGATGTTCATTTACTTTAACTTGTGCAATTTAGCCAGCAGTACAATTTTACAGATGCACATTTATTATACAAATTTTAATATGCATATAAGGAAAATCTATTAATGAGACTATTTGAATCTAATATTAGCAAAACGATCACATTTACACCACCAGCATAATGTGTAAGCCATGAAGAGGTGTCTGTACAACAAAATACAGGCAGTATTAAACTGATTATAATCAAACGACCCTTGAATTATTCCAAAAATAGAGCTTTAGTAAAAATAGAGCACTTACGGCAGGGGTCTCAAACTTGCGGCCCGTGGGCCAAATGCGACCTGCGGGATGATAGTTTGTGGACCCCGCCTTAATTTGAAAGTTTAATGTCAGTGCGGCCCGCGAGTCTGCATCCTAATGTAGTCATCTGCAGCCACATCTCGACACCTGTCCATCAGCAATAAGAGTCCCCGGTAACCCGGATCAATTATAAGGTCGCACCGTTATGTATACTTACATTGCATTTGCATTGCCTATATAAACAAATTAGAAATTAATAACTAATAATATAATTAATTTCTTGTGGAAAACCTGATGTGGCCCAGCCTCACCTAGACTCCGTCTTCAGCGGACCCTAGGTAAATTAAGTTTGAGACCCCTGACTTACGGACATATATTTCAACATTTAATTCAGCCTCAGAAATAATCTGCATGTTCGTTTCTCTCGACCGCATGCTGAGAGAAACCGAAAGTAACTCAGATATACAGTACAATACTTTAAATGTCCAGTAGGTGTGGGTTCAAAACCAGGTGGCTATATGCGACAGCTATCACTATCACAATGATAGTGATTCAAAAATATATGTTTTGTTGGGCCGAATCTCATTATATTTTTGACATCAGTTGCGGGTCGAAGGAATGAGGATGGGCAAATGGCCCGCGGGCCAGCAGTTTGAAATGCCTGCTTTAAATTGAAAACAAAGATGTAAAAATTGTGACATGTTATATTTTTGTTTTTGTTTCATCTCAATAAAAAGATTGTTTAACAAAACCTATATGCCTATATATATATATATATATATATATATATATATATATATATATATATATATATATATATATATATATATATATATATATATTTATATATGTAAGTCTACACAGCTATTTTGTCCTATTTTAATCTTGCAGCACTATTGTAAGTTTTCCAAGGAGCCATCACTGGTCCTGGTGCCTAGGTGAAGATCCACTGCTCTACAGACCACTGAAAAATGTTAAAGCTTCAGAACGGAAGCAGTAATATCTGTTCAATACAATTGTACAGTGTTCAAACCCAATGCAGCAAGCTGACAGCAAAAGGGTATTTAGACAAAAAGGATACAGAACAACACGCACTGAATTTAAAAGTGTTTTCTGCTACTTTGAGGGGTTGATTTATAGCCTCTTTTAAACTAACTGTAAAACTGTGCGCAGTTTTGAAAGTCAAGGTTTGTCTTCTTCTTGGTGTCACTGCAATGACATCCACCATTATGCCACATGGAATTAAAACTTTATTACCCAAATAAATTACTGTCAAGCGGAGAACATCACATGCCTCCTTTTAAAGGCTTTTTGCCATATACAGCATCTTAAAAGTCTACGCAAGTGTGGCATGCAATAATAAAGACTGTCTTCGAACAGGTTTCCCATTGACTGGAGGATTCTGTGCAATAAATTATCATTAACCCCACACACAGAAGCCAGTCGCCAGTTTCCAGTTTTAAAGTACTTCATTGCAAAGGTCTATTTAGAGCTTCTAAAATCTGTAATCCTTAACTGACAACGTGTATTTGATCTATGGCTTTTGTAATGATTTATGCAGGAGATGCAACACAAAAGGGCAAAAAACTGCTTATTGGATTGCTGAGGGAGAACAACACCCTGCCTTGGGCTTTGATTGTATTAACTCTGTCATTTATCATCCATTATTCAAATTACAAAGCAGCATTTATGCCGTACGGATCCTCGCTCACAGCTGGAGCAAGACACTTGTCAAGAGCAAACCAAAGCAACCGTGGCCTGGTCAAACCGAATGGAGTAATTCGCGTCTTATAAAACTGCTTATGAAACTAAGTCACGGCCAAGACTGTCAAAGGGGCAAACCAACAGCGCCTTTGCTGCACACAGGCTGCCTTTCTAGAGTAGCCGTCCGCTAATGAGACTAAAGGGAAACATTTTGAGGAATAAGTGCAGTATTTACCGTCATAGCAGAAGCCGTTCAGACAGGGGTTGGAGCTGCACTCGTCGATGTTGATTTCACAGCGGGGTCCTGTAAAACCCTTGCGACATCGGCACCGAAAGCCCGGAGGGAAGAGGACAAGATCAGCCTCCTCCACACACTCTCCCCCGTTATCGCACGGATTAACAGCCTCACAGGGCAGCAACTCGCAGTTCAGGCCTGAAATTCCAAATATAGCATGAGAAATACAATCCCAGACACAACAAAAGCAACTGAAGCTGTTCAACTGCTCATTGTTTACTCTACACATTATCATGGTTAATTATGTAAAAGGCTTCTATTCTCAATTTCAGAGTGAATTTTATAAATGAGACACAATGTCTCCAAATGAGTTTTCTTTTAATATTTAAAAGTACTTTAAAGTCAATTTTGCTTTATAATACATCGTTTCAATCTTGTAGCTATTTTTGCACAATGTGATTTCTCATCTAATAATTAAAAATCGAAGAACTAAGTTCCGTCAAAGATGCTTTTCAGACTTAACATAAAGTACATATACATACACACACCCTTTTTCAACACTGGCTCATTGGAAATATGTGAAGCATGTTTTTACCAGTAGCCTATGTATCATTTATTATGCACCCTATTGAGGTAATACATAAAAGGAAATAAAAAAAACAAACAAATAAGTAAATAAATAAATAAATAAATAAATAAATGAACAAAAAATAAAGACAAACAAACAAAAAATTAACCCAACAAAAATTAACAAAGACAAAAAATAAGAGAAATAGATAAATAAATAAATAAATAAATAAATAAATAAATAAATAAATAAATCCAAAAATAAATAGACAAACAAAATAAAGTTAAACAAACAAACAAAAAAAGAATAAATGACCCAACAAAAATAAACAAAGACAAACAAAATAAATAAATAAATAAATAAATAAACTAAATAAATAAATAAATAAATAAATAAATAAATAAATAAATAAATAAATAAATAAATAAAATACACTTAATTCAAGTCAGAAATGCATAAATATTGGCGTCACACAGTCAAAATTCTCAATAAAGATTAAAGACTTCAAGTCAAGTTGCTCACAAATGTACCCCAACACACTTTATAACTAACCAAAACTGGTCAAAGCAGGTCACCAGGCTTGTTTCACCACATCATAAATCAGCATGATATGAAAAGTGAATCAAATAACAACATCCCAATCAAACAGTACAAGAACCCAAAACACACTGGCACATTTCAGAAAAAGATGTGAAAAGTTCATATGGAAATTAATGGAATGCACTGAATAGCCTAATTACCAATTGCTAAGTACTGGCCAATACAACCTCTCAGGGTTTCATTTATCTCACTCATAGACTGTACATAGTTTAGCCAGTAGATAATTTAATAAAGGATGGTTGTGTAATGGGTAAGTTAATGTTCCCAGCATCTTTCCACATCCTTCTACAAGTGTGTGTGTGTGGTGTGTGTCTTTTTAGAGCAGCGAGGTTGTCAGAGCCTTTTTTCCCTTGATTTCAATACAGAATAACCGATATCATCATTATCCCTGACAACCTAATTTGCACGTCTAATGGAAGTGAGATTTGTGATCTCGGTTTGAATATAAGCAGCAATGACTGAGCCGCCTGATCGATTTTAGATGAGCTGCATTCTTTGTCCAGAATTGACCAGCTGAGCATCATACACACAAAACACAGAGAAAACCCAATAATGCGCATAATATGGCTGTGTACAACGTGTGTATGCGCACACACACACACGCGCACACACGCGCACACACACACACACACACACACACACACACACACACACACTTCAGCAGTTTCCTGATCTGAATAAGTGAGTCGAAGAGTACAGCACTCTAGGGGAAATATGTCCTGACATTTGGGTCTGGTTTAAACAACCTCTGAACTGAACCAGCATATAATGTGTGTATGTGCGTGTGTGTGTGCACCTGCTCATGTCTGTAAGAATGCAGGGCTTACTACGATAAATCATCCTGAACAAAATGTTTAGTTTGGCTTGTAATATTCTAAAACTGTCATAAATGAAAATACATTGTAAATTTTGCAACTGAGTTTATAATATAATAATAATAATAATAATAATAATAATAATAATAATAATAATAATAAAATTAATATTGTTATTACTATTTATAACAATTATTATTATTATTATTATTATTATTATTATTATTATTATTATTATGAACAACAACAACAACAACAATAATAATAATAATAATAATAATTATTATTATTATTATTATTATTATTATTATTATATTAAAAACATAACAACAACAACAACAACAACAACAATAAAATAATAATACTATTAGGGGTCGCCACAGTGAAATGAACCACCAACTATTTAAGCTTATGTTTTACACAGTGGATACCCTTAATAATAATAATAATAATAATAATAATAACAACAACAACAACAATAATAATAATTCCTATAAATTTATAAAATAAAAATGATAAAAATAATAATTAAAATAATAATTATTATTGGTATTATGATCATCATTATTATTATTATTATTTTTTTTTTTATGTAAATAAGGTGTCACCCAGAAAGCATCAGTAAAGTTTCAGATAATAATATCTTGGAGATTTTAGATTATCCCTTGAGAATCAATAATAATCAAGGACCATAAAGTGTAAAATGTTCAGTGCCAAACACACACACAAGGCAAATTTATCAGAGTAAACAAACTTATATCCATACCAACACACCCACTCAACTATAATTACATAGTTTTAATTCATTTGGCCTGCAGTCCTTAAAAGCTGAAAACAGAAAATAGTGTTTATTTGCTCAGACCAAACCTGAAATTGAGCCAATTATTACACTCTTTCCCTTCTTTTTCACTTTGACGCCTTGCCAATAAAATAGAAAATTAATGTTAAAGAGTGTTCTGAAATGGCACTAAATGCGGAACATTTTTGTTCCCAAGCTTCTAAAAGTAAGCTTTTTTTTGCACCTAATACAAATATTTCACTGTAAAAAGGCACACACAAATGAAAAATTTACTTTTGTTTTGCACAAGAATATTTGCTGTTTGTATTCACAGAGCCAAAATGCTAAAATGACAAATAGACAAAATGCTCACATGGCCTCTGTTGTAAATACGTATTTTTTGGAAAAAAGAAAATGCTCTCTCATCTTTTACAACTTGTGCTTTGGTTATTTGGCCAACAAAACATCTGCAAACATTTTAAAGTCTTATTAATTTAAAGGGATAGTTCAAGACAAATAATCACATAAATAAATAAATAAATAAAATTAGCAATTTGTAGTTTTCTGAGGGCACAGGCTCAAACCAAACATGTCATGTGAGTATTAGGATGCTTTCGCACCTGTAGATCGATTGTTTTGTTCAGAAATGGGGAATAAAATCGTTACAAAGCTGCTCTTTGTTATTGGTGCTGTTCGCTTTCACACAGCAACGTTTCTAAACAAACCAAAATAGTTAAAACAAGTCATGTGAACTCTCCTCACATTCCACGGTTTGTTTTTCAGAGTTCTGCGGAACTTGTGACCTTAGTTGGCTAATGACGGTTTTCGGAAACACCCCTGCACGTGACAAATTGTAGCACTGCGTGTGAAGAAATGTTCTCAGTGGCCACATCTGGATATATAATGCGATCGTGATTCGTGATCGTGATTGCTTTAAAAACATTTATTATTACCACTTTCTTGAGGCCTTTCCATACCGTTTGATAGAGTGCTTGGACCCAGAAGCCACTTCGCGTGATGTTACACTTAACAAGCGGATGACGATGAGCAATAAGACATTATAAGGTAAAGTTTTTTCCTTGCCACTGTCTTGCTTATATCGGTACTTGTGGAGCTGCGCATCGATGGATTTGCTCTTCAGTGTTTGCACTTTCAGCAGTGAAATTTAAACCACACTGGACTGAACTAAACTAAACTTCAACTCTGAAAACTGGACTGAATTTACCAGAACTTTGTTAAGATGCTTTGACAATCTACATTGTAAAAGTGCTATAAAAATAAACATGAATTGAATTAAGTGAAAATGTGCACTTTAATTTTGAATGGTGACACCCAAAGACATAGTCACCAAATATAAATCAGAGGTAAGACTCTCATACATAGCTGTAAGCCAGAATTATGCATTATAGGCTTTACATTATATTTATCAATGGATAAACAGCTCTCGTTAATAGTTCAGCATACTTTCAATATCGTATTCAACAATTGCACATTTACCAGTACGAATGACATCCCGCCCTACTCATAATTCTCTCTTCATATAGCCATATACAGTATATGCCTATTACATATCCATAATACACCGTGGTATAGCCTGGTTTGTTGAATCTATTTGGTCTCTCACTACAACTGATCCGCTCCAGGGTGTGTTTCATTCGAGCTGAGACCACCTTATTCAGGATTGTTTTGGCGAGGATCTGAGCACATTCGCTGGACTCACATATGCCAAATGAACTGTGCTAAGACGACAGGTTCAGAAACAAATGTCTAGGTGTGAAAGCACCTTTAAACTAAGTTCTCATTTTTGTCACATACACACAAGGTTATGTCAAAAGAACACAAAAGTTCACATACTTTTGGTCATGTTTGTGAATGCAAACAGTTGAAAATGAAAATGAAATACATGTGTATGATTAGATATTAGATCCGTATATTAGATCAGTGAAACAACCATTGAGAAACACTACAAACACAACTTCACCTGGATAATGTGAACAAAACTGGACTACATAACTCTCTTTAGAGTATATTTGTGTTCTGTATGCTGCAGCACTTTCTTCATGCTCAAACCGCAATATTATTTAGAGGTTAAAAGTGTGATTGGACCCCTTTAAATAATTCTACATTTTATAATTTCTATTTTACTGCACATTAATATAAATTGAAATGCATTTGGAGGATCACAGAGGTGTGTCGATGTGGCATTGCTGACTGCATATGTTCAGACAGGTAAGAGGAATGCTCTTTGAAGTTAATTAACTTTGCTTTTCTTCACCCTTCACCCCAGTCCCTCAGTCTTCATTACCTTTAAATGGAGCCAGGCATCGGCAGTAGTAATTACCCGGTTGGTCAATGCAGGAGCCTCCATTCTTACAGGGATATGAAAGACACTCATCGATGTCTATCAAGCACTCTGGACCTTTAATGCACAAAATAAAAAAAAGAAAAAGAGTTATGCAACTGAAGGAAGTGCATTTCTCTCAAATGACACCTAGCAGATGGTTTTCCAAGCATTAAAAAAACAGCACATGTTCCGAAAATACCATCTTGAGGTTTAGAGTGATATTATTGTGCTTGGCCCCATGAGAGCAGTAGTAAACTAATAGAGAGTTAATGAATGTGATAATGCATTACTTAAAAAAAATATATAAATAAAAATAATTAGACACACCAGAAAAACCTGAAGGGCAAATGCATTTAAATCCGTCTGAGAGGTCCAAACACGTGCCATTGTTCATGCATGGTGATGACTGGCATTCATCTATGTTTATTTCACATAAACTGCCTGCAAAGTGAGAGAGAAAGGAAACAAGGCAGGCAAAAAAAGAAGAAAATAAGAATGAGAGTTGTCGTAGAAATTCCCATGCCAACCAATTATAAGCTAAAGTTTTCACCGCACAAAGAATCTGGAATAAAAGTAAAAACAAATCTAAAATCCCTTTTAAGCCTTCGAGAAATACACCTCCTGGTTTGAAATGAAAGTAGATGAATTTACATTCCGTTGGGCAGGAGGTTCCTAAAATATACCGAGAGCTTGAGTTGACTCATACTGCCAAATGAGCCTATTTCCTTTCCAATTTGCATGAACATGAAAGAATTAAGTGGAAATTACTCTTGAAATAGAAATTTAATGTGGCTGGATAAGAACTAAGAGTGCCCCTCTGTTTTAAAGGGCTGTTTGTAAACTAAACATGACACATTAAATGATCATATCTCTTCAAGCTGAAGTGTGCAATTTTGTTCCTATATTAAAACACCTCAGTTCCAGTTTAAAGTGCAGCGACAAGTAGAAAAGCCAATTGCAACTTCTTGGAGGTGATTTTAAAATGCTGCTCTATTTGTTAGAGCAGCTTGTCAGCATTTGACAGATTGTGTTGACATGTATGACCTTATTGTACGTTTAGTAAAGTAATTGAAGTTTTCATTAGCAAAAATGTATCTGTGACAAACTTTAGACTGAATAAATTTGTGCTCCCATTAGACTGAATTACGGAAAAAAAATGGTTAATGCTCCTCTGTGAGAGCTTTAAACAAACGCTAATTTGATGGCAAATTTGACATCTTTCTTTCAACTATTCTACTGTTAATCAAAGGCTAGATGCACAATGGACTTATATTCAGTTGTCAGTTTCTCCTTTTAGTGCTTAATCCTGTTCTGTTAACACACAGTTCAGATATTTGGAGGGTTGACAATATTAACTCTTTATTAACTCTGTTGATTAAAGGAATAGTTCACCAAAAAATTAAAATAATGCCATCATTTACCATCAGCCGTCTTTCGGATGAGATGTTAAACCGAGGTCCTGACTCTCTGTGCACATTAAAAATCCAATGGTACTTTCTCGTAAAGAGTAGGGGTGTAACCCCCAAAGCACTTTGGTTGTATGTCCATACATGATAAATGCACTATATAAATACACATTACATCATTTACAGTACACACCCTTCACTGGTACAAAATCAGTTTGAATTTCCTTTTTTTGGTGCTGTTGAACATGACATATCTTGACAAATGTTTGAAATCTGTAACCATTGCCTTCCATAGTATTTGTTTTTCCTTCTATTTCAGTGTTTACAGGTTTCGAATATTCTTCCTTATACATCTTTGTGTTCAACTGCAAAAAAAAAAACTCAAACTTGAAAATAGATTATATATTGGTTTAAAGGGGTGGTCCACTAGATATCATATTTTAAACTTTAGTTGATGTGTAATGTAGCTGTGTGAACATAAACAACATCTCTGACTGCAATATGCTCAAAGTTCAATTCAAAGGGAGACACTGCCTTTTACAAAGTTAGCTTAGCAAAGCCTACAACGAACGAAGTTTGGGGACTACAAAAATATACATCCGGGCTAGTGAGATCATAAGGGCTTCCCGTTACGCATATTTACCACGCACACACCCCAGCAATGAGGCATTGCCAGAGAGGCTGTAATGTTATAGAAAGCTAAAATACCATCCAAACACTGCTATTTCCACAGAGCTCAATCTGTATCTGGGCTTCCAAAGGACACGTCACAAAGACATAAGTGCTAACAGTTTAATTTTAAATATGTTCCAGGAAAAAAAAAAAAAATATATATATATATATATATATATATATATATATATATAGCTAGCATTTGACAATGGACAGCTTCCAGAATCTCCCAGTTCAGTGCTGGATTCGGTTAAAACTCCTCCAACCGACGAAGCTGTGGATTGTCAGCCACAACCTGTAAGTATTTTTATTTGTTAAAATTGATCAATTACATGCACAGTTTCTAGCTTTATTGGTATGTTGTAGCAAGGACGTAAACAAGGATGTAAAGAACTGCAAATGCTGGTTGGCACAGCAAACAATTTAGCTACAAATTCATCTTTATCAGTCAAACTGCTGTAAACACCCACAATTTTCAGCAGCGCGTGCAGCGTCTCTCTATGCGGCCGGTTTCCGTGAATTCCGTGATTTTATTTTTGAGAGCAGGCATGAAGTTCATATCTTCATTTTCTGTCTGATTCAGTCAAACTCATACGGCTGTTTTCACAGCGCAAAAGTGCGAATCACAGCACATTATGTTAGCTGAACAATCAGAGCCTCTTGAGGGCGGGCCTTTCAGAGGAACTAGGAAATACGATGGTCATTTTCATGTAAGCTAAGTAGCTGTATATAATCAGAGTAAGATAAAAGAAAAAAAAAGTGATTTTCTACAAATGAAGCACAAGCACACTTTGCTTTGCATCTTATAAACACAACCAATCCTTTAAAATACACTGTGGACCACCCCTTTTATAAGCAATGCTTTTAAGTGGTCATGTCACACACTTCCACAATATGCTCTCAGACTTTCAAAAAAACAAAACACAAAACCTATTGTACTGATGGTTTACAGTTATTAAATATAATTTTTTTTATATTACTTTTATCTGGAATAGATTTGTTAATAAAGTGTTTTGTACACACACACACAAACACAATTCATGCATGTATAAATGGAGTTGTCAGCAATTTTGAATTAAAGATGATAATGTTTATAATTATATATAGTTGTAATTTCTTACCATTCCAATTTCTGTCTGAGAAGCTCAGAATTGTGAAAAAATACATTGCTAAGATGTAAGTTTAAGTTTCTATCTTTAAGTTCCAATTAATAAGATTGTTTTTTAACTGATTTTATAACTAATGTACTTGTAGTGCTAATATGTTAACCAAACAAATAAATAATTTAAAGGAATAAAATTAACATTCAAACTGTTGTCCATTTCCAAATATAGCTACTGTATGTGGCCTCTATCACACAAGCCCTTGAAACTCAGCAGGAAGGAATTGTGTACCTGTAGTGCCAGCAGGGCAGAGACAGCTGAAGGAGTTAAGCTCATCTGAGCAGGACGCTCCATTCTGACAGGGTTGACTAAGACACTCATTTACTTCAATCTCACAGTTATTACCTTGAAAAGAAGGGGAAAGGTTCATTTCATTAACGGTTTCTTTGCAAATAAAGGGGTCGTGATGCCCCTTCAAATAAAATAACCTACAACTAATAATGAGGTGCTGCGCAAGACAGAAAAAAAAACCCCTCTCCTGTCTCCTTGGTCAAATGGATGGCAGAAAATGTGATGGCTGGGTAATGCAGTTTAGGAAATTCCCCTTGATAAGCAGACGGTCAACTAATGTCTTACAATACAGGGGCAGATTTGAGGGCGCAGACCTTTTAAACACGGCTCAACACAGGGGAATTGAATGTTAGAAAACTGGGCAAAGGAAAAATTGCTCTAGAAAATTGCTTGTGGTGGACTTACCAACGAACCCAGGTGCACAAAAACAGTCATAGGCATTGATACCATCTTTACAGATACTGAGTGCACCACAGGGCTTATCCAGACAGTCATCAATGTTTACCTCGCACAATCGTCCTCGTAACCCTGAGCACAGATGAAAATGGGTTGAGGGTTAAATGGTGTGGATTAAGGGACGGGGGCAGTAAGACAAGCTGTAAAGAAATCACTCTTACCAGGCAAACATTCACACCTGAAGCCTATTGTGAGATCCACACATTCTGATCCGTGATGACACAATCCCTCGACGCAGTGATTGATGGACGTTTCACAAAAGAGGCCCGTATAGCCATGGTGACACACGCACTTAAAACTGTCCTGCTGCTCTTCGCACATGGAAGTGCCCTTTGTGTTGCACGGGTTGGAAGTGCAGCCCGTAGCCGGCATGGAGCAGTCATGTCCTGTGAATCCTGTGTGAATTGAGATCAAAGAGCTCACTGATGGGGATAGGGCTCAGATATTTTGACGTTTGCTGTTCAGTCATCATGCATCACTGTTTCCAAATCTGGTACTTCGTGTCCATAATAACTGGAGCAAATGAAAAATATGATGCCAATCAATTAAATGAGCTGTTTGTGCTTCTTTATAAGATAATATCAGTCTCTGGTGTCCACTGAATGTGTCTGAAGTTTGAGCTTAAAATACCTCAAAAGAAAAATTGGACTTTTTTTTTTTGGAAGGAAGCAAAAACATGCTGTTTTTTGTGTTGGAATCAGCTCTTTAAAAGCAAAAGTACACAAAAACACACTAGCTCACATTAAAGTCCCCAAGAAATCAAAACTAACCATATGATTTTGTTAGCTCACATTGCTAGTTTTGTGAACAATTCATCCTGGCATGTCATTAAATTTTTTTTACCCTTTTAATCTTTAATCAAAATCTGTAAAAGCACTTCCTGTTTTTCTTTCAGTTAATTTGTCAGAATACCTATATTTTAGGAATTGAGTGCGGCTAACTTATTTAACCACTGTCTTCAGTTTTAACAACAAACAGAAATGGTGAGGAGGAGGTGTCTGTTAGGTTGTAATAACCCTTTTACGCCACCTTTCTGAACGAAATGCTAACTATACTACATCCACTCAACTCATGGTAGAAAAACAAGCCACACCCACTGTTGTGCCATTTAATACGATGCGATGCCATTTAATATTTGCATCACAATACGAAAAAAAAAAAAAACGGTCGCAGCTTCCAGTTCATGGGGACTTTAATTTATGTTTGTGAATAGAAACAGATGAGAATGAAATAGCATGTGCATCAGAATATATAAAGAGTTAGTTTCTATGCATATTCTTAACTTAATTATGCATAAGCCG
This sequence comes from Danio aesculapii, assembly GCF_903798145.1. Lineage (NCBI taxonomy): Eukaryota > Metazoa > Chordata > Actinopteri > Cypriniformes > Danionidae > Danio > Danio aesculapii. The sequence goes on along the minus strand of NC_079447.1, from coordinate 15,421,606 downwards.
ACAATACACATGGTCAAGTAAATGGGTCCACTCATTTTCATTTACCAGAGTAAAGTCAAAAGGTCAAAATCAACTATAATTATATATTTATTGTTGCTTATTTCATCGTGTTTGTTTGTTCCCTTCATTTTATTATTACCATTCTTTTTTTCATTAATGATGTTGTAAATATATTTAATAGTTTCCCCCACAATACACCATTTTTCTTTTCTCTTTATCTGTTTTTTCGTCTATTATTTCTTAAAATTCCTTCAATTTTCTATAATTAAAGGGATACTACTGCTAAAAATACTGCCATCATTGACTCACCCTTTACTGGTATTAAACCAGTTTGACCTTTTTGTGCTGTTGAGCAAAAAAATAAGATATTTTCAAGAATGTTGGAAACCTGAAACCACTCACGTCCAGTGTATTTGTTTTTCCAACTATTTTTGAGTTCAACTGAATAATAAATCTCAAACTTTAATAAAACAAGCAAAAGATGAGTAAACACTCACAGTATTTTCAGAACTATCCCTTTAACTCAACAGCATAAGCTCAAATGTATTTAATAACCATCGCTTATAAGTGGTCATGTCACAAACTTTCAGAATACTCTCCGCAAATCAGACTTTTAAACAAACTCAACACAACCCCTATTGTTGATGATGGTTTACTGTTATTTCATTTTATTACTTTTATCTGCAATAGATTTGGAAATGAAGTACTCTGTGCAGAAAAAATATGTTAAAGAATTCGTGATTATTTAAGCAGAGTTCTTACTTCTATAACTTTACGATGTGTAACCACATTTTTATCTAAAGATAATAATGTTTTTAATAATATATTTTTGCAGTTTCCGACTATTACAATTTGTTTCTGAGAACCATAAAATTGTGAAAAACTTTTGTTTTCTGTTTTTTTTTTTTTTTTTGACTGATTCTACAACTACTTGTAGTGATAATACGTTAATCATAAATAAATGACAAAGTCATTTAAAGAAATAAATTCCATATTCAAAAATGGTTGTATGCAAAAACACAAAATCAGATTAGTTCACAAAGTTATGTTTGTGAATAGAAAGAATTGGGAATGAGATGGCATGTGCATCAGAATATTATTCTATGCCGACAATGTATAAGGTCATGTAAACGGGTCCCCTCATTTTCATTTACCAGAGTTAAGTCAGAGGATCAAAAAAAAAAAATCAACCATAATTATATATTTTTATTGTTGCTTATTTCATTATGGTTGTCTGGTCCCTTCCATTTTATTATTACCATTCTTATCATTAAAAATGTTCTAAACATATTTAATCGTTTCCCCCACAATACACCATTTTTATTATCTCTTGTTATTTTTCTTATATCTCTCAAAATTTCTATCAATTTAATGTGTATTCTTGCTCCTATACACCTAAATGATTGTCACAAGCACACACAAACACACACACCCTCACTAACACACAAATAGAATATTTATGAATGTTCAATGTTGACAAGCAGTTTATGTTATACTTAGTTGCATATAAGTGGCTTATTTAAATATTGTCAATACCCCATCACAACAATAAAACAAGTTATGCCACAAGCAGTTTAAGCATGAATCCATTGTCACATCTACATAATTTCACAGATCAACACTTTTTTTCCCAGCATGGAAATGCATTAACCTGCTTTCTGTTGGTTTACCGAGGTGTGGTTACAGTATGTGATATCTTTACAGGATTGTGTTATTACTGCAGTTTTAAACATCCAAATAGAGCAAACTTTGTCCAGTATGGGAGGGGAAAATATCAAACTTTCTTGAGCCAAAAAATTATATAAAACATGTTCTCATCTGGAACAATCAAAATGCTGTATTTTGACAGGATATGACACATAGCGTTCCTTTCTTGCTGACATTTTGCAATATTCCTATTCAGTTTATAATTATTTCTTTAAAATAAACATCATAAACTCGGAGTAAGGCCCAAATCCAATTCTACCCATTAGACTTCCACTTCCCCCTGGCCCTCTGCTTCGCATGTTCACATGAAGGGGTGCTGTAGACTCTAGGGTGCCTTTACGCAAATATTTTTCGGGACCATGATACAAGAGGAGTATGAAACGTTTGTCTGAATACACCAGCTTCAATGGCATCATGTCTGCCCAAGCAAGCTAGAAGTCCCACACATGTAAGAAATTGGCATTAATTAGGACTACAGTAGAAATAAGATTTATTTTGTTACATTTATTATGCATTTTATTTGGACTATATTTACATGTTAAAGTTAATTAATGTGTTATGGTCATGCTCTTTAAAGAAATGTTAAACTAATAACAACAACAACACCAGCAACAACAATAAAACACACAAATTTAAAATCACTAAATTTTGCTATTGATAGTCCGTTACAATGAACGCTGCAAGATAGTCCCGAACATGTTTAATTGATACATAAGTTTGCTTTTTACACAACGTCTTGTATAACATTAATGTTGTTTTCACATCCATTAATATAAGCACTGTGCAAATACACAGTACAGTTTCTTGTTTCTCATCTCCACCGGTCGTAAATTATGTTTGAAACTAATACGCCCAAGAATATCCTGAAGCTCGGATTCTATAACCCAAAAACAGCTCAAATCAAATTTGGGGTGAGTAATTTGTTAAACATTACTGTCTTTTTGTCACGGTCACACAAGGAAGATGGTTATATCTTTAAGGGTATTTATTTGTGCAATGCAACAAGTACTGAGATATGAAGCAGGTAAGTGATGTAGCAGAGGGAGAACGATCTCACACAGTTCAATTGGTAAGTTTCAGATCTTCAGTATTACACCAACCAAGCTTTAGTCACTTCCCTTAAGCAGGTGTGTTTGCATCCACAGGAGAAGGACATCAACTGAAGAGTACAAGAGGAAGAGGAAGAGCTGATGAGGAGAACCATCTGACTTCGATTCCAGCCAGTGAGTGAATGAAGGAGGTGAGTTTGTAGAGTGCATGGGTGATTGCGGGTGCAGGTGATCAGTAATCAGGTGATTGATCACAGGTGTGGTGAGTGGTGGATTGTGAGGGATAGAGGTGATTGGAGCTGCAGGATGAATGAATGGATGGAAAAAAGGATAACAGATGGATGGATGATGGCTGGATGAGAGATAGATGAATGGATGGATGACGGATAGATGAAAGGAAAGGATGACGGATGGATAGATGGATGAAAGGATGATGGCTGGATGGATAGATGGATGAAGGATAGATCGAACGATAACTGAAGCATGGATGGATGGTGAGGGAGAGCGGTGATTGGAGCTGCAGGAACGAGCCAAGGGTGTGACACCTTGCACCTTCTGTACAGACAAAATCTCTAATGACAGATGAGCTAGTAACAATATATATGATGACATGTATAGGTGTTAAGCGGCATCTCATTTCTTTGGGGAGTATTTTCATCCCTACCCCTTCACACTCTTATCCAAGGAGTATAAAACAGAATTGGGATTGGGCCTGATAGGCTAATTATTTTCTGACATCATTGCCAGGTTATTGGTCACCTGTAAACAGGGACAGCATATTATTTTAATATGTTTATTGCATATAAACATGCTAAGTGTCTCTTCGTCATGGAAAAAATACACTACTAATTCAACTCTCAACCAGGCAACTTTTTCTTGACAATGCCTCAGTTTTTTTTAAATAATTCTCAATTATTTTAATTCTGAATACTGTGACATGAATGCTCCTGGAAGAACTGATATAAAGAACAACTCTCTTTAGATTAACGTTGAGCATTACAGAATTTAGCAAGATCTATGCGTTTTAAAAGGACAGTAGGACACCTTTACATACAATGCAAAACAAAAAAGGGGGGTGGGGGGCAAGTGTTCTTTAGGTTACCTTACATTCAAGGTTGTACTTTTGGGAACAATCAAGATTTCAGGGATCTTGACTGTTCAAAGCCAAACGGATACATCATGCCAATAAACGTAATGAAGTAAACCCAATAAAACTTAAGCCAACCTCACCAGTAAAACGGTTTACACAAAAATCGAAATCTGTGGTATGAGAACCGTATTTCATCTGGTGGGCATGTGAATTAGGTCTGTCCTTTCAGAAAATGGTAGGTGCCGGTGTATAAGCAGACCTTTTCCCAGAGACGTGCAATCAGTGATAGCGGTGGAACAGTTCTTATCTTAGAGAGGCAGCAGATTTTAAAAAAAGCACAACAACTCAAGTGATGCAGAGGTCACCACCCAAGAACACATCCTGTCATCAAAGCTCCAATCAAGTGGCATGTAATTGACATTGCTAATCTGAGACTGCCAACAACTGAAGGGTAAAAAACACCTTGGATTGGAAATGTTTATTTATTTATTTGTTATTTTTGGGATCCTGTTTTCTTTTATTAATTTAGATGTTTCAACTGCAATGCTTTGACTAATGTAGGTGCTAAAGGTGGATTGATTGATGGATAGATGGATAATGGATGGATGGACAGATGGATGGATGATGGATGGATAAAAGGATGACAGATGGATGGATAAAAGAATGATGGATGGATGGATGAAAATGACTGGTGGATGGATGGATGTATGGATAAAAGAATGTTGGATGGAAGGATAGATGATGGAAGGATGGAAAAAATGGATAAAAGGATGATGGATGGATGACGGCTGGATGGATGAATGAGGGATAGATGAATGGATGGATGATGGGTAGATGGAAAGATGACTGATGGATGGATGAATGACGGATGGATAGATGGATGGATGAAAGGATGACAGATGGATAGATGGAAGGATGATGGCTGGATAACCGAAGCATGGATGGATGACAAATGGATGAATAAAAGGATGACAGATGGATGGATGAAAGAAATTATGATGGATAGATGGATGGATAGATGAATGAAAGCATAACTGATGGATGGACAGAAAAAAAGAAAGAATAATTGGGGGATGATGGATGGATGGATGGAAAAAATGAAAGAAGGATGGATGGAAGGTAAAAATGAAAGAATAATAGAGAGTTATGGATGGTTGGAAAAAAATTAAAGTCAGATGGGTGGATAGATGGAAAAACTGAAAAGATGGATGGATGTAAGGATGGATGGATAGATGGAAAAATTAAAGAAGGATGGACAGAAAAAATATTAAAGAATAATGGATGAATGGATTGAAAAATCAAAGAATAACAGATGTATGGTAATTAAGCAATGATGGAGGTATTGATGGAAAAATGAAAGAATAATGGAGAAATGGATGGATGAATGGAAAAAAATGAATGAATAACGGATGGATGCAGACTTAGTTTGTGTGCAAATGATATGAATATGAATAACCATTCTAAAAATGTTACTGTTAACTAAAGATACAGCAATAATGTCAGTGTTGATCTATACACCTATCAATACACCCATAATCATCTAGATCGTCTTTATTTTTACTTTAAATGATCAAGTATATAATCTTATGATTGTCAACCTAAAGCAATGTGCTTAACATGAAGTGACTTATCTTTTCCCCTTTAAATGTAGAGCTAAAATTGTAAAAAAAATTGTGACTCCATGTCCTCGGGGGCTTTCATAGAAGACAAATAGTAATGTCCGATCTCCTCTTCCACTTGAATGAGGCAGTGACACTGAAAGAGCTGTTCAGACCTGTGAATCTTTCAGCACAATCAATGGGACATCTGAACTGCCGACATCCCTCTTTCAGAGCATGTTGGTGAGACATTGATGTCTCTGTAATGCCAGTGTACACAATGCATATAGAACGTTTAAAGAGTGATTACCATGCTGTCTTGTCATGTCTTTAGAGCAGTGGTTCTCAAAAATGTAAGTCAAATTAACTAATTTAATTTAATTCATTGCACTGCTTAATTTTACGGTGCAGTAGAAAATTAAGCAGCAAGTACACCTCTTACCAACTGAATTGAGACTTGATATGGGAAAGTATCCAGGTGATGTCTAAGAATCCTGCCCATCAACTTACACACTATAAACTGATCCACAAGGCTTATGCAACTCCATATGTGCTACACTGAACGAAGCGGTTACCTTCCCCTTTTTGTACATTGTGTAATTCAAACTCTGTGGGGACATACTGTATATACATGTTTTTTGAATGTTCACTTAGTACCTTTTGGGATAAGGTCTTTCAAACTATATCAGAATTGTGTGATGTGTTTATTCCTAAATGCCCCAATATCTGTTAATTGAATGATGATTATGATCTAAACTCTAACACTTTCCAACATAGGATACTTTATAATGCACTAACAGCAGCCAAGAAGGTTATATTTAAAATATGGCATGAACCCGCATTCCCAGTGGACAAAATGTGGCTTATTGAACTAAAAAAAAATATTGCGCTGTTAGAACGTTCTGCAACAAGAATTAACAGAGCTAAACCCCAAACAACCCTAAAGCATGGTCTGATTTTATTGAGAAAATTTCTTATATAATAAATGGATAATCTAAAGCATACTGAAAGATAAACAATATTATATTAGAAGTGTATAAAGGTCACTTCTCACCCCAGAGTTTCTTTTCCTGTGTACAGTATAGTTTATTTTTTAAATGTATTTTCATTTAATGCAAACCCTGGCTTGTATACAGTTGTTGCTAGCCATGTATGCTGGCTTTGTTCTGCAATAAATAAATCACAAAAAAAGCAGCAAGTAGAGAACGTAAATCTCACTTTAATATAATGTGATATATTAATGTTATATGAATATAATAATATATATATATATTAATTATATGAATATAAGTGAATTAAGAAATGTACAAATATCATTGTATTTTTATTTGTTTATTTTGTTCTTCAAAATGTATCCAAATTAAAAGCTGTTGTAGTCAAGCAAATTCACATTTCTTGATTAGGAAAAGTAAAAAAAAATCCAAAGCTGTTTTTTTTTTTTTCAGTACAATAAAAGTAAAACTAACAGTGACCCATGAAATATACTGCAACCAAAACCATGCTATAAATTTGGCTTCTTCAGGTAAAAATACTAAAAAAGCTGAAAACAACTGAGCAGCTAATGTGCATGTTTTGAAGAGTTAACACTGCTGTGAAGATGGTGATGGCTTTGCCAATGATACAATTGGCTCTTTTAATTAAAAGGTGGGAGTTAATTTTCAGCAGCCGCCATGCTAATTGTTACAATTTCTCCCATTCTCTTCTAATTCAGTCTGTTATTATTAAAAAAAAAGAAAAAGAAAAAAGACCTCAGTGTAGAAGTACCATGAAAAGACATTCTATATAGGCCAGGGAAGTAATTAAAGCTTAAAAGATCATTATTAATATAAAACAGGACCATTATTTCCCTGCAAATTGCTGGACACAACATGTTCATCGTCTTGCGTTCCAATATTTGCATTTCAAATATTTCCATTAATGATGTGACTCAACGCTGAGTTAACAAATTTCCTCAAGGAGATGGGCTTATTTTTAGATCTTTGTTGTTTTTGCTTCTTGCGCTCTAACAAGCCACATACAGTATTGATTGGTTTGGCTCGCTGTAACATAATAGAAAAATCTGAATAAATCAAAATATTTTTTACAACAGCTACTTAGCAATGAATCCCCAAGGGCGCAGGCAGGCATAACCCCCTGCTAGATCAATGCAAGGAACATTATTGGTGCAGAAGGGAGAACCACAGTGAATTTGCTTCACTTCACAGTATGTGCACTCGAAACGTACATTTGAATGACATGAAGTAAATGCATCAGTCCTCAGTAAACCGCACACCCCACTGGCACACTACATGAGCAGAAGTAAATGCAAACCATTTTTATGGAGCACATTTAGTGGTTTCACAACTTTTCAATCGACACACACACATGCTATTTAATTAAAACTGCTTTAAAATGACTCTCTGAGAATAGTTTGGCCACATTTCTACCCCATCCCAGTTAAAGGGGCTTTATTGAAAAAGCCTTATTAACACACCAACACTGGTGACCATTAAGAGAACTGCAGCCAGCATCTGTAGGCCCTAGTACACTTAAAACAAAAATTGAACAAACTAAAATTGCATAATTTCCAATCAAATCTGATCAAAACTACGTTTTAAGAGTTCGTTTCAGCAGTTAGAAACTCAAGCAAACCTTTTGGGTGAGTTTGTTTTAGGTCTTAAACAACATTGGGCTATCGCTGGCCCTTTATGCAATCAACTGAGTGTGTTCTGAAACTCTACCTTCTCTGATGTGCGATTGATTTATATGTTATATCCAGAAATTTCAGACAGAAAGAACATCTAAAGCAGGAATGCCCAAACTTAGTCCTAGAGGGCCAGTGTTCTGCATTGATTAGCTCCAACTTCCTTTAACACACCTGCCTGGAGGTTTTAGTATACCTAGAAAGAACCTGATTAGCTATTCAGGTGTGTTTAATTGGGGTTGGAACTAAAATATGTAGGACACCGACCCTCCAGAACTGAGATTGGGCACCCCTGATCTAAAGTAACAACACCAGCACTCAAAAAAGTTGTTTTGCTTCATGTTCAGACTACTTATTAAAAATGAGCTGAAACAACACAACTAAACCCTTGGACAACTTAATTGTTTTATGTTCTGAATTTCTGATGGATGTCTGCTCCAGGATGAAGTGTCTTTAGGATTATTAATAAAGTTGAATGTTTAAAAGCCTAGATTATATGATGACCCTAGTGTCATCCCACTACAGAGTAAAACTGGAATAATATATGTGTGATTGCTTTTCTGTATGCCAAATGATTTGATTCCTCCGAATCCACCCAGCTAGGTCAGAGGTCATGAAGACCTCTTGAGTGGACCTGGACTAACTGTTGATATTGTTATTTGCTATGTGTTAATTACGTTTAGAGTAATATTAGCCATTTTAAGTGTTACATCTTTTAAAGTTAATGCCTTTGTATGCAAGCTGCCAGTTTGGTTGTAGATTATATTGGTTTTTAACTATTTTTTATAAGATGGCTGTGACTACACTTAGCCTTGAGTAAGAAAAAGATTGTACTTCGATTGTGTGTGTGTTCTATTCGATTGTGGATCCTTTCACAGGGCTGAGGTCAGCGCTGAACAGTCTAGTGCAGGGGGTGTCCAAACTCAGTCCTGGAGGGCCGGTGTCCTAGAGAGTTTAGCTCCAACCCCAATGAAACACACCTGAACCAGCTAATCAAGCTCTCGCTATACTGTATATACTAGAAACTTCTTGGCAGTCGTGTTGAAACAAGTCGGAGCTCAGCAGGACACCGGCCCTCCAGGACTCAGTTTGGGCACCCCTGGTCTAGTGGCTGTCTGACATTTGTATGCTTGAGATATTGAGATAGCGTTCAGAATTTCATGCACACACCCACATAAATTTTTTTAAAGTCCATCTGTGTTTTAACCAGTCAGGTTTAAAAAAAAAACTATATTTATATGTATTTGTGTATGATTGAATGGAGTGCGGCCTACTAACTCATTTAAGAATGTTGAAGCTGGTTTCTGCTGATGAAATTGCAAACTATCTTCAGTAAAGTTTCTTATTAATTGAACTCCAGCTCTTCTTCATCTGACAGACTAGTCATCTTTTATGTTAAACTGTAAAACATTCCTACAGTTCAATCCACCCTACATTTTTTGCAGTAAAGTTAGATCAATCGCTGACAGATTTTAAAGGGTCAGACAATGGATCAGAAGTGCCACTACATCCCACCATATCTTTTAAAGTTCTAAACATTGTTTTCTATAAGTGTATGCACACTGGCAAGACCATTCTGTGTTTGCCAGAGCAAAAATAAACATTGAAAAGTCGTGGCGCACTGCAATATTGCTTGTTGTCTGGTGTGCAACAGGCTGGAAATGATGAAACTGTTCTTCGTTGTTGTGTTTAGGGGGTACATTTGAGTAGTCTGACATTTACAAGCCCACCTACTGCAGCGCAAGTGTGTTGGAGTGTTTGAAAACAGTATATCGTCACTCAGCCTTTTCAAACTCCTTTTTGCCCTTAAACGAAAACTGAAAAACAACTTCGTTTGATGTATATCTGATCCTTTACTGCTTGTGCTTGCACTCAATCTTACATAATATAGGACTGAATGTAATTCAGTGCTAGATGATACACTCAAAGTAGTTTTAGAGCTTAGAAGTAAAACAACAACAGCTAAGCTGGGGATTCCTTTGTAGTGATATTGATAATTAACATACAAATTACATTACATTTCTTACATTATCTGAATTATGTTAATGAGTGCTGTGCTTTTTTCTCTCAATAAAGCCTGGTTTATTCTTCTGCATCAAGTGATTGGTGTGACCCATTGCGCCTCCTTATGGCGTAGTCGTGCTTTTATACTTCTGTGTGAGGTTTGTGTTGCTCTGCAATAACACTTCTGCAACGCTAGCTGGCAGTAGGTTATGTTCCTCTGTGTCAAGTTTCTTCAAGGGTGTTTTGTTTTTTTCTGAATGCTACAAGTAACTAAAACTCACTTAGAGGCGGGAACCGGCAGACGTGCAACAACTTTAATCATAATGTTAACACAAAACAACACTTTCCATCTGGAGCTCCTTCACAAGACTCGACACTTGTAAACAGTCGCTCCATTGGGCTCTCAGCACCGCCCACAATCATCACAGCTACCAAGCAGACCAATCACAGAGCTGTGTCGTTACATCTTTTGAGAGGTGCGCGTCAGCATCAGCCTAGGCAAGGGCTGTGCAACAGCGCGAAGGCTGTGCTGGACCATACAAGTGCGCTTGATGCAGAAGTATAAATCAGCCTTAAAGCAAAACCACAGCAGTGAGAACAACTTACTGTGAAAACAACTGGAAAGAAAGCATCTACTCATTGGAATATGGATGTTTGTATAACGCCTGCAATTCACCAGCAATAATTCATTTGATGTAATTAAAATGACGTTGTTATGGTAGTGATGATGAAGCATATGTGAACCAATGGACCACATGGATTTGACAAATTTTATGTTATGGCTTTTTTATTTTGGCCATTGACTAGTTTGAAATAATACATTTTCTTTGCATAAGCACCATCATACACATAGCTTTTTCCAGCATAAAAAAAGTCGTATACAAATAATCATGTATAAAAGACATGCATAAAATAATCCAGATTTTCCTGTCCTCCGCATAAAGAAATTATAAAATAAAATAAAATAAAAAAAACTGTCCACATACTTTCACAAACAGTTTGGAAAGTTAGCAAGGTTTCACAGCCCACAGACTGGCAATAAAAATAGCAATTAATGCATGACAGTTATTAAATACAGCAATAACTGAAGGTGTTATTGCGCAGAAGAACAGTTCATGAATTAAAGGAGTTTTTTTCTGATGAGGTAAACCACTAAATTTGGTAAACATGGTCCCTGACTACTGAAGCGTGTCAGTGTGCAAACTATTTTAACATACAGTAGCTCAACAACTGCTCACAGGAAACTTCATAAAATGGGCTTCAACAGCCACAAACCAGCTCATGTGTGGGCTGCAGAAGTGTGAAGCTCACCATCACTGGACTCTTGAGCAGTTCAAATCCATTCTCTGGAGTGATGGATCACTCATCACCATCTGCCAGCCTGAAGGATGAATCTGGATTTGCCAGGACAACTCTACCTGCCTGAAAGCACAGCACCAGCTGTACAGTTTGGAAAGGGAAAAATAATACTTTTTCCCCCATTGTTAAGGCAATTCCCTTAAGCTTTACAAAGAGGGAAAACATGCTCCTAAAGTTTGTTTGCTTTTTATTTGAGATAGATGTGGTTTACTGCAGAAAAAGCTTCATTAGAAATTGTTTGTTGGATAGCAGCAGAAGCCCTGACCTTAACCCCATGAAACATATTTGGATGCAACTGGATTCTCTTAACATCTGTGCCAAACATCAGAAATGCTTGCAGCTAAATAGAGGCAAAACTGAGACATGCTGGCTCTGTACCAAAACCTACAGAGCAGCCTCTCTGTCTACACGGGAAGCCATCTTCAAAGCAGCATCGTTATCAGGCTGGATCATCTTTAAAGGTGCTTTGAGTGATTTTTCCATCA
>NC_079447.1:15397131-15402131 GCF_903798145.1 Danio aesculapii | reverse complement strand
TCAAGAGTTCACACTTAGATATTGCTCGACTATGATAGCAGCTTTGGCATGCTGTCCCGGGAGAGAACACTGAGCTCGGAGATAGATGAGCCCCAGGTACTCACCTGGTGAATGAGTACTAGGAGGGATACGAGATCAGGTATTTCTTGAGAGCCCCCAGTTCGTTTTTTACCTCTACTTTTTTTGGTGGTTCTAATTGATTCGGTATGTATGCGTTAAGTGCTTGTGACCGTTATTACAATTTTCTTATGTACATGTTTTTACACTGTGGGAGGAAACCGAAGTACCTGGGGAAAATCCACGCGGACACAGGGAGAACATGCAAACTCCGTGCAGAGTGTACCAATTGGCTCAATTAGAACTTGAACCATTGGCCCCGCAACTGAGCTGCAGTGTTACCCAATCATAAAATTGAGAAAGAGAGCTAAGGGAAGGATGGGGGGGGGGGTTGTTTTTAAACCACACTGAACTGAGCTAAACTGAACTGAACTTAAACACTACAAACTGAACTACACTGTTCCAATTTACTATGATCTTTTATGTGAAGCTGCTTTGACACAATCTACATTGTAAAAGCGCTATACAAATAAAGGTAAATTCAATTGAGTATTTATAGTAATTTTGGAATGATTCGATAGGTTAGCTAATGATTAGCGATAAGGTTCAGCTGTAGTTGATCATGTCACATGCTCCTCTCGAAATTAGTTTGTGGAACTTCACTTAGATATACAAGCCTGATATACACTGCTCAAACAATGCCTTAAGTACTGGGGAGGATGATATTATTGCCTAATGAAAGACAAGAAACCCCCAGACACCCGTCTAAAAACAGTCATTATATTTGCGGGAATGATTTGTTCAACTAAAGGCAGACACACAAGACTCTGTTGAGGTCAAAATTATTAACTCTATTTGTTTTTTCTGGAGAAAGTTTTTTTTTATTTCATCTAGAATAAAAGCATTTTTTTAAACCATTTTAAGGTCTAAATTATTAGCCCTCTTAAGAAATATTTTTTAATTGACTACAGAACAAAATCACTGTTATACAATGACTTGCCTAATAACCCTAGCTTGCCTAATTAACCTAGTTAAGCAATGTTTAGTAAAATATTATTTACTGTCATCATGGTGAAGATAAAAGAAATCAGTTATTCAAACTATTATGTTTAGAAATGTGATCCCCGTTGAACAAAAATTGGAGAAAAAAAAAATATTTACAGGGGGCTAATAATTTTGACCTAAACTGTATACCCTGAAATAAAAAACTGGGATTTTTTTGTTGAGGAAATGTTGCTTAGTATCTGTGCACAATTTATTCAAATTCAAGAGTATCTTCAAATGAATCCATCTAATACTGAATCAGTCTAACTAGTTTGATTACATTTCTGCTAGTCATAAGCACCCTTCTAATATTAATACGACAGGCCTAGTTCTTCATTCAGACAGTGTTGTGTGACAAGAGAAATGTGTCTTTGCAATACAGCAAATTGCTCTGCGCAAATGAAATGTTTAATTATCATCACAACAGCAGTTTTATGATGCCACAACTGGTTCTGCACCATAACATCCAAATGTAAAAAGGGATTGCATTTGATTGGATTTACTGACTATAAAAGCAGGGATGCCACTCAGTGATAGTTTTCTAGGACTTTTCCAGGACATTTCAAATTTTGCTACAATGGGAGTAAAAGAAATCTTAAAAATATACATTTCATACAGTTAAAGGCAATAAAATACACTTCCAGAGTGTTATATATTCCAATAATTGCTCATTAGTAATAATCTAGTGTATTAATATCAACACACAATAAATTCTAATTTTAAAAATAATGATATGAATTTGAGTCTTAAAAGGACTGTTCACCCAAAAATTTAAATGTATTCATTAATTACTCAACCCCAATTGGTTCCAAATATATGTGATTTACTTTATTATGTTAAACACAAAGTATTCTGAAGAAAAACTATAGAAGTCAATGGGTACTGGTTTCCAGCTTGCTTCAAAATATCTTCTTTTACTGTATGTTCAGAAGAAAGTCGGTCAGTCAGGTTTGGAGGAAGTGAATGCTGACAGTACTTCTAGTTTTGTATGAACTATCCCATTAATGACTGAGTGCTGAAGTTATTTTTTTCAAAACGCTTAATCATTTACAGTGTCGGGTAAGTAACTAAAAAAGGAATAGATTACTGACTACTACTGGAAAATTGTAATCTGATTACATTACTAATTACTTAATGTAAAAAGTAATCAGATTACTAATTACTTTACTTTGAAGTTACTTTTAAAACATGTAAAATATACCTATTAAAATTCTAAATAAACTGCAGCTCTTTCAGTAACTGAATATTCCATGAAAAACATTACAATGGTTGATCACAGCAGCTTGACATATTCAAAAGACTTAAAGACCAAAAACAATGAAGCTGATCGAGCAGTTCGTCACGTGACTCACGTGCAGATAGGGGCATGTGCTGATTGCGAACTGAAGACCAATGGGCACTTTTGTTCATATTTGAGGGGCACTTTTTATCCAAGAGAAATAAATGGGCATGTGCACTGGACAGATTGAGCCCTATATCTGTGCACGGGCCTGCTCACGGTTTTACACTTGGTTCAACTTGGCCTGGAAAATGCGAGTGCGTGAGCAAAAGACGTGATATGTGAATGGCCCTATAAGCAGCTACACTTCTCTTCACATTCAGAAGACACCTTCATCCCCGATCCTGCAAAAAATATATATTTAGCCTTCATAGGCTAATTTGGACTGCAGTGTTTTTGGGTGCCGGTTTCCTCCTTGGTTCAAGTGCTTGCACAAGTTGCTGGTCCAGTTAAAAGCAGTCAAATGTTCTTTAAACACTGGAATATTTTTGTTTTTATGTTCAATGATATCAAAGTAATGTCTGTTTTTCGACTTGAAGCAAACACGCTCGTCAACATCACTATTTCAGCTTGCGTTTTCCAGCAAATTAAAAGTGCATGCTTATTAACTGAGGTTGCAGCACAAAACTTGACTTAAAATAAGCATTTTTTCCCTAAAAACTTTAGGTACGCAAGTAACGCAATTACATTTAATTAAAGTTACTAAAGTCAATTACACAAATTTAAAATGGTATTCGTAACATTACTGCATTCCTCAAAAATGTATTTAGAATACAGTAACGTGTTACACCCCACTCTGGTTGCCAATATTTGAAATTAAGTATAGTCTTAAATAGTGCCGCAAATATCATATTTAAAACCCCAAATGTTCTGTGGAACGTGTTACACACAACTCTATTCATTTATAAACAAAGCAAATGAGGGGTTTTGTGAATGAGTGATTTAATCACTTCATCAAAAAATAAAAACATGCTAGATTTGTTTGGAACAAGTATGATGATCAAGTATGAACCGCCAATTAGGCAAGACAAGGCAAGTTTATTTATATAGCACATTTCATACACTGGCAATTCAAAGTGCTTTACATAAACAAGAATAAAAAAAGACAAGTATAAGAAAATAAAAAACAAATAAAAAAATTATTCTGTCATATGTTTTATGAGGTGGAAGTCCTTACAGCCACATTTCAGCAATGGATACACCCATACACTCTCATTAACACACACTACAGACAATTTATGTTTTCCAATTCACCTACAGTATGCTGCATGTTTTATGTCTGTGGGGGAAACCAAAGCACCCGGAGGAAACCCATATGGGTTGGCTCTTTTGTCAATATCAGATGTTTTCAGACATGCCTTGTATTCAAAATCTGTGATAATGTTAATATCCTGCATAAAGTCATTCCACTGACTTTCACAACCAAGAGTGCAATTACTGATGTCATGAACGTGCAACTCATGCTCAAAAACAGATGCGAAGCGATGACATTAAATGTAATTAGTCAGGTTCAGACATAGGTAGGATGTCCAGATATTGGACATGCAACTATATTAAAACCACATTTTAAAGGGCTCAGTCTGAATGAGAAAATTTTTTTAATAAAATCGAAAACTTGTGTATTTTTGTGTTTGCATACATGCCTGAAATTTCAATCTGTGGCAGGTCAGATTCTTTTTTCTGCAGGTGTAAATGTTGGCCTTTATGTTATTTTCAGTAAACTGTTGTAGAGAGAAAAAAAAAAGTTTAAATAAGTACTATCATTTCATTGTAAGTCAAACAGATTCAAATTAATATGTTAAATTTCTCAATTAAGATTATATTTTTCCAGTACATAATTTTACCAGATCATGTTTTATGTCTTTTCCAGGACTGGAAAACTCAGCAATTTTCCCAGGTTTCATGACTAAAAATGCTCTGCATCGGTGCTCAAAAAACCTCAAGTAATGCATTCCATTGGACATCACATTATGAGTCACCTGTACATATTCTGCTCTCCACACACGGTTGCGTTCTGGCCCAACCTGATTTATATCTCTTTTGATTTATCTCACAGAGATGCCTGCCAAAGCATGCACAGCAGAACAGAGTCATTACTACAGTCCCCTTGGTTAGTTTAATCCCACAGGCAATTAGGATTTGTAGGACTTTGTTTTCCACTCAAAAGAAGCTTTACAGGGTTGTTATTGATTCTGAAAGCTCCGCGGGCACACACAGACTCAACCCACTGGATCATTTAATCATGTTTAATAAGAGGCAGTCATTGCCTCTCTGATTTATTGCATTAAGCAAGCCAGTGACAAATCCAGGAGAAGCCCAGATCAAAGCAAAATCATCGTCACACTGATACAGTACAGGTATGAATTTAGATTGGACCACACACACACGCATATATTGGCCATGTGAAATCTACAGTATATCTCTCACAGTGACTCTTCTCAGGATATTTGTGCTAATCAGTAGATTATGCTACCATTACACATTTTGAATTCATCTATTCATGTCTGGATAAGGAAAGGGGATTATAAGGGTTGCTAATTAAACAAGAGTCCAGAATAGTTGTCTTATAAACGATAATGATTTAATAAATTGTTATTACTTGGGTGTTTCAGGAATAAAC
>NC_079447.1:15364631-15394631 GCF_903798145.1 Danio aesculapii | reverse complement strand
CAGGGGAGGAGGGCCTTAGTCAGGAGGGGGATCAATAACCCGATGGTCACTCTGTCTGAGCTCCAGCGTTCTGTGGAGAGAGGAGAACCTTACAGAAGGACAACCATCTGTGCAGCAATCCACCAATCAGGCCTGCATGGTAGTGGCCAGACAGAAGCCACTCCCACCTGGAATTTGCCAAAAGGCATCTAAAGGACTCTCAGACAATAAGAAACCAAATTCTCTGGTCTGATGAGACTAAAATGAAAATTTATGGAGTAAATGCCAGGCATTACGTTTGAAGAAAACCAGGCACCGCTCATCATTAGGCTAATACCATCCCTACAGTGAAGCATGGTGCTGTGGGGATGTTTTTTAGCAGCAGTAACTAGAAGACTAGTCAGGATAGAGGGAAAGATGACTGCAGCAATGTACAGAGACATCCTGAATGAAAACCTGAACAAAAAAAAAAATGCGGGAAAAAAGCGCTATGAATACTTTCAGAGTGCACTATAAGCCATTAAGCTATATAAATGTACGGTTTTTGAAATAATATGTGTATATGTAGTACATTTATGTTTAATATTGAAAAATGTAATGATTTTTCCTGGTAAATATATTTCTAAAGGAGCAGTTGACATGAAATTGGCCCAGATGGTGGTGTAAACCAAAACAAATCAAAAATACAAATAATTCAAAACAACACAAATGTGTGAAAAATTAGTTATGAGTAATAACAATCAAATGACATAAGGATGATTTTTTATTTCTTATTTTATTTGTTGGTAATGACAGCTACAAGTGATTTTTCCCCTAGACTTCAACAGAGTCTTCAAAATCTTGTTAGTTCTCATAATTCTGATCATTAGTTCTTATTTTCTGTTTGATTCAAGTCAGGCGTTTGTCTGGGTCATTCTAGCAGCTTTATTTTCTTTTTCTGAATACAGTCTTCTTGGCTATATTAAGATCATTGTGTCTTGCTAAAATGTCCACTCTGGTTTCATCTTCATTATCCTGGTAATGTAGGTATTAAGACTGAACATACAGTTGAAGTCAGAATTATTAGCCCCCTTTGACTTTTTTTTTTTTTTCCTTTTTTAAATATTTACCAAATTATGTTTAACAGATTCATGAAATGTTCACAGTATGTCTGATAGTATTTTTCTTTTGGAGAAAGTCTGATTTGTTTCATTTCGGCAAGAAAAAAAACAGTTTTTATTTTTATTTTTTAAAAACAATTTTAAGGTCAAAATTATTAGCCCCTTTAATCTATGTATTTTTTCTATCATCTACAGAACAAACCATCGTTATACAATAACTTGCCCAATTACCTTAACCTGTCTAGTTAACCTAATTAACCTAGGAAATCCTTTAAATGTCACTTTAAGCAAAAAAAATATCTAGTAGTTGAAAAAAAGTCTCTCTCTGTTAAACAGAAATTGGGGAAAAAAATACATAGGGGGGCTAATAATTCAGGAGGTTTAATAATTCTGACTTCAACTGTATATTAATTTATGTTTATAATTTTAAATTATTTATTAATTTTAATATATTTAATTATTAATTTAATTTATTAAATTAATTGAAGGCAAGGGCTGCTTTCTAACTACTGAGAAACGTCAACTGTTGTCTGGACTTTCCTTGCCTTTTTAAACCTTCCTTTCTTCATGTGTTCAATACTTTTTTCCTGTGTCATTTCATTTTATTAGACAACTTCATTTCTAAACTAATTAGTATTTTTTATGTTTTTTTTTTGTATGTATGGGTTACTTTGGTTGTTACTGATATCTGGTGAATAAGTCAACAGCAGGTTTAGAAATATGTTCTCAAAAAAGATGGCAACATGTTCAATACATATTTTATGGTGTGTATGTTTGTGTGTTATGTTGCATAAGTGTTTTTTATTTATACTCATTCAACAAGTCTTTTGATTTGTAGTATTGTTAAATAGGTAGCATGGTGGCTCTGTCACTTAGCACTGTCACCTAACAACAAGATATCTGGTTCGAGCCCCGACTGGGTCAGTTGCCATTTGTGTGGAGTTTGCATGTTCTCATTGTATTCGAGTGAGGTCCTCCGGGTTCTCCGATTTCCCCCACAGTCCAAAGACATGCGCTATAGGTGAATTGAATGAACTAAATTGGCCATAAACTATGTGTGTGAATGAGAGAATGCATGGGTGTTTCCCAGTGCTGGGTTGCGGCTGAAAGGGCATCCGCTGCATAAAACATGCTGTATAAGTTGGCATTTCATCCTGCTGTGGCAACCCCAGATTAATAAAGGGACTAAGCCGATGGAAAATGAATGAATGAATAAATAAGTTGAAGGAAAATTACTGAATAATTTTGTTAAATACAATTTATTGAAATCAATTAAGTAGCTACAGTGCAAGATAGTTTAATTAAAATGAAAAAAAAGAATTTTTTTGAACATGCATTTTAAAAAAAAAAAGTATGATTCATTCACATTTATGATATTAACAAAAGATTGTTGCAATACTTCACAAGAAAATGGGGTTTTTCAATCTTTCTGCCTCAAAATGTCATGTTTAATGTAATGTGTTTTTCCATTTCTTTTTAAACATAAGAAGAATATACAACATAAATATGCAAAAAATTCTAAATTTACAAGCAAATTTTGGTAAATCCTACACCAGATTTTAAGGGCATGTCTATTGTTATTTCACACAATGTATCACCATGACACAAAGAAAGACAACCATCAAAATTTGAGGTAAACTCCCATTAGCTGGTATGTCATGAAGCCAGTCACCTCACTGAATGATCATCACAGAGGGTCCTATCGTACACACAGCGCAATCAAGACATGATTGCTGTGACAAGTTGCATATTTTCAGACCAGTGCAACAGTCATTTTCCCGTTTTGCGCCACGTTGTTTAAATAGCAAATCCATTTGCACCACTTTGTGGACTCATGGGTGTGTCTGTCTAGAAAGTAGGCGTGTTAAGGTGCATAGTTGGTGCGTTGCTACTTTGAGTAACTAAGACTGTGCAATAGACCAGCTGAAAGCAGGTCTAAAGTCCAGCGCAGAGCACTAGATATGCGCCTTAAACGCTTACGCCCGTTTCACACCGCAAGCCAAAGCAGCACGTGAGCAGTGCGTGCGCAACGGGTATGGAGAGCAGAAGCAGCATGCAGGCGTTTGCCTTTCAAACCAGCTGCGTCTGCAGCGGCAGCTCTTCAGCATCTATCTATCTCTGTCTATTCTATCTAGTTACATCTCTCTCTACACACATATATATATATATATATATATATATATATATATATATATATATATATATATATATATATATACATATATATACACATATATACACATATATACACACACACACAAATACACTTTTAAAAAACGTTTTTATCTGCACCAAGGCCCACGGCAACCTCATCCTATGCTTTTTCTTTAACCTGCAAGTCCTTATTTTATGAATTATATAGATTATACAGAACTGTATGCTTCTCAAGCTCTATGAGGAATGTCATTCATGTCTGGTGCACTCAGAAGACAATCGCCTGTGATATCATGTCATTTTGTTTTTAATTGTCAGGTAGTTGTAGGCCTATAGTTATAATAATATTAATACAATATAGTTATAATGATATTTATACATGATGAAACTAGTGTTATTTTCTCCGCTTCAGCAATGTCCAGCTGCAGAGTAACAGCTCGTGCAAAGGATGAGATGGACATAGTAATTAATGCATGCCCTTTTCTTTACTTATTTTGTGTTGTCAGGTTCACAATAATTTGAGTGAATGAACAAAACAGATGAATAAAACTTTCTTCCTCTACTTCAACTGCACAGCACACAGCAGGCTCACATCATCCAGCATGCGTGTTGAACTACACTACCCACAATACACTTCGCTATGGACTACAACTCCCATAAACAGTAGTCTTAAAGCAGCCACTTCTACTTCCCCTCTATTATTAGTAGTATTATTTATTATATGCATATTTATATTTGTTTAATTGAAAAAACAAGCTTAGATTTGTCTACTTGTCAGGTTTTGGGCCATATGGGGCATAGTATGTGTATTTGGATATAACTCAGATTTTTGACCACACTTCTTTATTATTGTTCATTTATTTGTATAAATATAAATTTGTATAAATATGTATGCTAATGGATGTCTTCAGTGGTGTACAACACCATTGTGTTGATGTGTACACCACCATTTCCTTATCCACGAAAGAGAGAAAGAGAAAGTCTGATTGGAGGAGGTTCGTTCTTTATCCTCGAGCTACAGATGGTCTGTTTAACCGTTTTCTCGCTAGTAAAGCTTTCAGTTTTTTCACTTACAAAGTCCACCTTGTAAATAGCAAATGTGCCATAGCACGACGCAACTGACTTCTAAAGTGAATGGGAGAGGAGACTCAGATTGGTTTATGCTCAAAACACACCCAAAACTCATTAATAGAATAAGTACAACCCTGTTAGACCATGCCATGATGCAAACCGTATTTTTCCATCCTTAAAATAACAAAAGTGGATTAGGAAATGTCCTTAATGCTTTTGCGTCCTGCACTTTAGACTTTGCCCCAAGATTGTTCAAATAGAGCCCAGAGTCTTTTTAAAGTTAGTCTAAAACAATCCTATCATGTAACCTAAAGGAATATAAATTCTGCACATCATGCATTTACAACTTCCACTAACAAACATCTATGCAACACCCAACTTGTCCTTGTGTGTTTAAGGTCTTCATTAGCATAGGACACCACTGACAATCTCTCATTTAGATATGTCAAGATTTAGCAGCAGTAGACTAACGAAGATGCTTATTGATATAGTGGCACGTAATGCTGTAAAATCATCAGCCACAGATAAAATTCTCACTTGCTGTGTAGAATAATGAGGCAAGGTAGCTCAGCTCTTCAATCTCAGGCACTTGTGGAAAACAGCACTGCAGTGCAGGCAGTTCAGAGAGGCGAGGGATATAATCATTTGTTTGAAACTGTTGCTATTACTATAAAGGAGGTTGAGATTTGACAACGGCTGCTACAATAAAATCTTACAGCGCCATGCATAAAAACATTTCTACCACAACCACAAGCATACAGAGAGCAACAGTGAAAATTCACTTCATCACCTTTGTACTGAAAGTATTTTATCCCAATATATATATATATATATATATATATATATATATATATATATATATATATATATATATATATATATATATATATATATATATATATATATATATATATTTTTTTAAATAAAGTGTTTCAGCCCTTGAGGTGTAAAGTGTGGCTTCTAAAAAGTGTATGTCTACTCTGAAAGGCTCATTATCACAATATATCACTGTACACACACATGCAAAGACTACACAAGACATGTCACTCATATACCTTTAAATGGGGAAAACTGTAAGGGTCAATATGGCAAAAGAAGCCCCGCCTAGTACAGGAGCCAATCATCAATCACTAGAGACTATCTCCGGGGGAGAAGCTCAAACCAGACGTGTGCTTTTACGACGGTTTGTGTGGTCAACAAATGAACTGGAATCTCAGCGAATACTTGCGTCACAGACATACAGTAAGAAATATATCCAAATAAAGCTTGAAATCTGTACTTTTAAATGAACCAACTACACTTGAAAACAAAAATTTTTTTGGTTTTGTTATCTCTATGAAACTAACAGGAGGTACAGTCAGTCCGTCCTGTCAAACGCACATCACATGACAGCAACTACTCAAACGCCCACAAACCTGTAAACCATGAGTCGCTGTCATTTCTTGAGAATATTCGCTATTCAGACCGACTTTAGAAGACCAGCGCGATCTGACTAAGCATTATTTAGAGGATGATAATGTGTAGAACAGCCATAATTGAGGTTGGTGTCATGATCTCGTTCCTTTTGAGTGTGCATGTGCATTAGCTTGTGCAACCTGGAAAAAATGCAGATTTTAAACTTATTCTAAACTTATGAGACGGTTGTTGTTTTATTTTAATGGTAATTCCAAATATCTAGTGTAATCGTAAGCTTGGCAAACAGTTTTGGAGAATTTGATGTTCCCCATTTAGATTCAGAAAATGTCGGAGCATACTGCCCGAGACACGTTTCAAAGATTGCTGCAGAATGAAATGACTTGCCTTAAACGGGCCTTAGACTGACGTGTGTGTGTGCTTGCATGTGTGTCATATGTACACTGACCAATAAAAGATCAAAACCAAGAAAAGACAAAAAAGCCCAGACAGAATACAAAAACATCTCCTTTGTGAATGGTGGTTAATCTGGCTCAGACAGATTGCCAAACTCTATTACAGTCTGGCTGTCAACTGAAGCCCAGTGATATTCAAAGAAAAAATTAAAATAAAAATAACATACTGTTTTCTAACACGTTTGAATGCTTTTTCCAATAGTTGAGCACCATGGGGTGAATGGGGTCAGTACGATTTGTTTTTAAAGTAATTGATACTTGAATCTAGTGTTGGTTGATTTACAGTAAACTGACAGTAAAGTCACATATTTAACAAGAAAGTGTCATGTTTTACAAAATGCAACACATTTGCTGCATCTAAAGCTGCATACTTACCGCACTACAGATAAGATGAAAGAAGCCTGTGGGCTTAATTCATTAAATATGACATTTTCTAATCTAAAGTGGTACCTTACCACTAACAATACTTAAAATGCTGTCAATGTAATACAGTATTTTTGATGTAATTGATTTACAGTAAGTTACCGGCGAACTGCTTCCAGTAAGTTACGGTAGATTCTACAGAAAATTGTTAACAGTGTAATATAATATAATGCGTCATATAGAGAGCTTTAATAATATAGGTTATATCCTCTCACTCGCTAGTTGCTAAGTTCAAATTCATTAGTGAAATGTTGGTCATTCTTGAAGAGAACTTTTGCTTCTTGTCTGGTGAGACTACCTTATGTTAACCTGTTATGCAAATTCATAATGTATTATTTATGCATATAACTCAGTAGGCCATTCAACATTCTACCACACCACAGAATGCTACTCACATTTTGCCATTTAGTTATAATATATTTGTCAAAAATCATTGCTAATATATTATACGTAACTTTCTTTTACTTGAATTAATTACTAAAGTTGCAATGACAAAACAATAGGATAATATAGATGGACACTTTAATATCCACAATGAAGATTTGTGAATGGAAGTACATTCTATGCACAGTGGAAGATGGGCATCAAAGTGAAAATATTTCAAACACATTAGATTTATTCTATTTGGTGACTAAAGCATTAAATATGCTTTAGAAGTCAGTTTACTGTTTATTCTTTTAAATCACTAAATAATATCACTGGCCTTGACAGCCACTTATTTTCAAATAGAGTTTGTCAATCTGTTGAGTTAGATAAGCACCCATTTATTCAAGAGGCCTTTTAGTGACTTTGTATGTTTCATACCAAGAGCTATAATAATATGAATTATGCCCTCTCACTTGCATAGTTTAAATTCATCAGTGTAACTTAAAAGTAAACTTTTGCTTCTCATCTGGTGATTAATTCATTTACAATGCATCATTTGCGAACATAAGTAAAAATCCTGTTATTATTATATGTTAAGTAATGTACTCAAATTATTTTTAAATTACATGATCACTACTGTAACAGTGTTAAAAATCAACATTTGTTTGTTGACAATGCACCATAAACTAGTATATTAAAAAGAAATTAACACTTAAAGATAAACAAATGCTAATAATTGCTCATGATTACTTCATGTTAACCACGACAATAACAATGTAATATAATGTTATATAATATAATATAATATAATATAATATAATATAATATAATATAATATAATATAATATAATATAATATAATATAATATAATATAATAATGAACTATTTTTGTAAAAATTACACAGTTTTTAAATGTAATATGGACTGTAATTTACTGTAGGACATTTACTGACAGTACAGTTATGTTACTGTATTTTAAAGTTGCATTGTGAAGACTACAGTATATTTTACAGTAAAGATGTACATACTGTAGATATATATACACACACAACAAGATAAAAGGTGCTGCAAATGTAATACAGTATTTTTGCTGTAATTGATTTACAGTAAGTTACTGGCAAACTGCTTCAAGTGAGTTACTGTAAATTGTTAACAGTATATAATATAATATAATATAATATAATATAATATAATATAATATAATATAATATAATATAATATAATATAATATATAAGGGTTACTGACAAAGTGCAGGTTATATTCTCTCTATTCTCCATATCAGAGTGTTTCTGGCTCGGCTGTAGTTCATCGAAGTTCACATCCCCTGAGCAAACTTTCCCTCAGAAGCTCAAAATCAGGACAGATTAAGACTTCCAGGGATGCATTTCACTTTTCCCTTTTTTTGAACGCAACATCACTGCCAAACAGAAAAAAATATATATTACACTTCTCCCATTTTAGGCACCACTTTGACAAATTTCTTAAAGCCTGTTAGCAGAGCTGTAAAACAGCACACTTCCAGAGGATGTTAATGGCTTTTATATGTTTTGTGAGCAGAAGACACCCTTTCTGACTCAGATTTATGAAGCCATTGATTCCTCTGGCAGACTACCTGCTGGCCTGTATGCTAATAGACTGAATCTGCACATAAAGCCCTGTTGTGCCGATCTATATCACATTTGTCTGTCGGTGCAGATACACTGTCCACATGCCACTGATAGACGAGCGTGTCAATAACCTTTGTTATAAATAAAACACACCCTGTGCAGTAACTAATATTAGATCAATACTTGCTGGAAACAAGGTCAAATGATACACGTGCCAATAATTAAACTAATTACGGTCTTAAAAACATCCCCTGGACAATATCTTAAATTCTGTTGCATTTAATAGCTTTAACGGGAAGTAAACGAGACAAAACGCACCATGAGGGTCTGACAGAAACACCTCATGTAACACTGATAATCTCGCAGCGGGTTATCCTATACCTCGAATCCTCACACATGGCTTATCTAAAGTGAAGTTAGATTGAATCAGATAAGACAAGCACTACCGCAGGTACAAGATCCACTGTCAGTGTTCTGAAAATCATTATAAATCCTAAGCGTGCGAATGCATAAATCAAACTAACAATCTCTTCAACTGCCACATGTTTGGAAAAGAGTCATTAATGGACAGCCAGCACTTCTGCCAAACCACGTAAGCGGTATTTAACAACCAATTGTGCGTGCAATTCACCGAGAAGTTAATGTAGCATGAAGGAATGTCACACATACAGTGCGCTGCTTTTTCCAAATGGGATTTCTGACACATTCCAGGGCTATGAGCTATTCTCACTCCCACAATGCATCTAAGTACCACACACTCAAAATTTATCCTTTTTTTTTTTTTTTTTTTTGAGCAGCCTTCAAGGGTGTCCAAACTACGGCCCACAGGTCATTTGCAGCCCACCTGTTCTAGGGCAATCAGTGATGTTTAAAAATAGAACAATTACAATTTTGCTACTGAAATGAATATATCAGTGTTCATTAACTAATTCTTACAACACAACACCATCTCTAGTTTGACCTCACCCTCATTTTCCCCCATATTATGGTTGTTAAAAGTTGTTATTAAAAAAATGGCACATTTGTTTGAGTGATGGGAAGTTCATATCGTTTTACTGACTCAGCGGGATGAACAAATCTTTGAGTCATTTTGTTCAATTGGTTCACTTTGAGTCTTCAGGTTTTTGAACTGTTTTTTCATAATGTGACGGCATGTAAAAGTGAATGACTCAAACCAAAAAACTCCAGAGATTAACAGATTTTTTTTTTTGGCTCTGACTGCATATGGTTGGCTTATGTCATTCACTTGATAAAAAAAATGTCTCAAACCCAAGGAATCAGGAGATGAATAAATCAAATGTTTTTTTCAATCTCTGACTGCATATGATTGGCTTATTTATGTCTTTCACATGATGAACAAGTGTCTTAAATCCAAGGAATCAGGAGATGAATGAATCAAATCTTTTTTTCTGGCTCAGATTGCATACGATTGGTTTATGTCTTTCACATGATGAACAAATGTCATAAACCCAAGGAATCAGGAGATGAACGAATCAAATCTTTTTTTCCGGCTCCGACAGCATATGATTGGCTTATGTCTTTCACATGACGAACAAATGTCATAAACCCAAAGAATCAGGAGATGAACAAATCAAATCTTTTTTTCCGTCTCCGACTGCATATTATTGGCTTATGTCTTTCACATGAACTAACAAATCAAACCTGAGCACTCGGAAGATGAACTGAATAAATCTTTTTCCAGCTGACTGCATATGATTGGCTTATGGCTTTCACATGATGAACGAATGATTTATAGAAGTCTCGAAAAAGCCTAATACCAAATAGAAGCTTTGAAAAAGGATCTAATTTTCTCACCCATCTACACAAGGTGTTAATGTATGAATGAATGAATGACTCACTTGATTCAGAGTCACATTCTAGATTTGTTAAAAATTAACATTGTTCAAGAACGTCCCATCAGTAATTTGTTCTAGGACTCATTTAAGAATTATGAATTAAATCGCCAATCAGCAACGGTCAAGGATCCACCTAAAAAGCAAGTGGAAATGCTGGTATCCTAAAAGATTTGTTCCAATTCTATTAAGAATTCCAAGAACATTCATTGTTGACAAAAGACGTGTCCACTTATATATGTCCATGACATCAGTCCACTCATATAGTCCACTTAAAGGAGTAAATGAAAACGAGTGAGTGAATTCAAGTACTGAGTTAACCGGAATGGATACTATTTTGTTTGTGCTTTGCTGATTGATAAATCCTTCAGACAGATTTCAGACAGACTTCAGTCAGACCATGTGATAGTTATTTAACATATAGCGAGCTATCGGTTTGTGATGAAACAAATTATTAATACTAAGACATCAACTAAAGTTATTTATAAACTCACATCAATAGGATTCCACTGTGGATGCCATCTTGTGTTAAGATGTGAAAATTTTCACAGTGCATTACGGGAATTCTCTTGCCATTGAAAGTACATTGATTAAGTACGCTTTAGAGCATCCAGCATGCTTCGAACACCACAAAAAAACCAATAGCCAATGAGCGAATGAAAACAAGTGAGTGAATTCGAGCACAGAGTTAACCGGAAGACATACTGTTTTGTTTGTGCTTGGATAAATCCTTCAGACAGATTCAAGATGTTCAACTTCTTGATCAGACAGTGACTTATTGAGTGAGTTATTTAACACTTAGCGAGCTGTCGATTTGTGACAAAACAAACTATTTTGATTTCTGTCATGTATACAAATACTAAGATAACCAATTGGAACACCAATAGTATTCCGCTCCAGGAACGTAGTTGAGAAACACTGCTTTAGAAAATCCACCATGTTTTGGACATCACTAAAAAATGGCTGCTTTGTCAAAGTGTGTACTATTTCAAGGTAAATGGGCAATTCTTGATGCATCCAATAGATTTGGAATGACCACATTGTTGTGTCCAACTTAGAGAGACTCAAACTGTTCAGGCAACAGGTACCTCCAGTAGACAGGGTAAAAGATATACATGATTCAATGACATAAAACATGATTTACAACAGAATTTAGTACGTAGGCACTGCTATTGTGGAGACTACACGCAGCATCGTCCATTAGCGCATCTATCAAGGCATTATTCTGAGAGACCAACATTTTGAGTCACACTGTATGACAAAGCCCATTAAAAAATAAGTACATGCACAGCTCCATGCACATACAGGTCTGCTGAAGGATTATAAGAACAAGTATTTGTATTTATTGGTCTTCTGAACCATGAGGGTAATGAGAACACGTTCGCTCTCAGGGGCGAGCGGCATGCCAACAGAATATAGATGTGAAATAATTAAACGAAAGACCTGACATTGCAGTTCATGCAGGATGCCAGTAATAAAATGTCACACTGCACTCAGAGGGGAAAGACACAAAAATTATATGAACATGAATAGCACCATATATAAAGCCATAAATGTATACAATTAAATCACAAATAGGCTTAAAAGAATGAAGGAAATGGAACAATGAAGTTAGCAGGAGGGTATTCAATGTTTTATATGTAGTGCATTCGTGAATATACATGATAATAACTCCAGCTATTCTCAAATGCATGCCAGAAATGCAGAAAGTAATGGTAAAAAAGAAAAAAAAAAGAAAATGCGAACGAGCGGGTATGATGATCCTCGTGTATCCTTTTAGAAGTCATCAGTTTGAATATAATCTGTCATTGTGTGCATCTGAAGTAGTCCTCGGTACTGCGAGTTACCCTTAACATCTAATAACGTCATCAAAACACCATACACTCATGACTAACCATTATCTAGAAATCATTCAAATCCACAGCATGGTGGCAGCTTATATGCTTTTATTTTTCCGAGGGCTATGATTCAAACACTTGCCGAGGGATTATTGAGACCACACTTATTTTCTGTCATTTCCTGCTATGCAATATGCATACTTGTCGGCTTTGTAGGAGGATGCAGAGACTAAAACCGCTCCATTCGTGCCAGGAAGCCCACTCAGTTCATGCAACCTGTTGCACATCTACGGCTCGGCGCAGAACGGAGAAGAAAAACTGTGTGTGTGTGTAATTGAAAGGATGGCACTTTGTATATTCTGCGATTATGTTTAGGTTCTTACTAAATCACACTCTTCTGTGCTGTTTTGAAAGACACTGTTGTTTCCTATGCCTATGTCCCATAAAATGTTTCTTTGATTTGTGTTCATTGAAGGAAAGATTTTCTGGCCAATTCTTAGGAAACAGCGCCATTTGATTTCCATGACTGTCTTCTAATATTAACAATATCTGACACATTTAATACATTTTAAAGATAGTTAAACCCAAAAAGAAAAGGAATAATCATGGCATAACACATCATGAATATGAATGAGACTATATGTCAGGGTTTCATACATTTAAGACTTTTCAAGACTCTTAAGATCATAAAAAATTAAGTTTTAGACTTATACAGGGTTAAACACTAAGGATTTTTTTTTTGTAATGAGCCATTATTATCATAAGGAGTCATATAATTGTTTTTAGTTTTCTTTCCTGATTAGGGAATTTAATGGGGATTTTGCTGTCAAATTGTCTATTAGATGTTAAATATAAAGAATAAGGTTTTATTGGGATGTATTGTTGGCAATTGGATAGACCCAATTGAGTAGCTTTACTTGGAAACAGCAAAATTAAGACCTGTTTAAAATGATTTAAGACCAACAACGTAATATTTCAGTACACATTATGACAACAGTCATTAAGTGTCATTTGCTTAGCTGTCATTTAAAAACGTAAAAATGACATTGTTTGAAATGTCCTTGTTAAGGCAACTTGACAAATACACCACAACCTGCCTGTCATGATAACAAAGCCGCCATATATTTTTTTCAGTGGAACAAACTGAATTTGTGATTAAGCATTTTTTTTCATTTAAAAAAATGGCAATACTGTCAAATATTTTAATAACTGTGCCATTAATATTTAATGACATTTTACATGATAAATTCAACTTGTACCACTGTAAAAGAGGTCAAGAAAAATATTAACGAAGCTGTTAAATCCATAGCACAATTATAATGGCCTCATGTTTATGACAGATTTATGACAAGTTGTGTTGTCTTGATAATGTCAAGTTGCCATGACAAAATCTCTTCATTGTCATGAAAGCTTTACATTACCAAGACAAAGTCAAAAGCATGTTGTGATGTATTTATGTAAAGTTGTAATAGACATATCAAACAATGTCACCTTTGCAAAACTTTAGTTCATTTTAGAACACTTTTTATGATGAAATCAGAGATTTTTGTCTCTCCATTGAAAGCCTGATCACCCAAAAATATAATTAAATAAATCCATTATAAATCCATATATACATCTAAGAGACTGAAGGATTGGATGATTAACCGATTTAACATAGAAATTCTATTTCATTCACATTCTATATTTCTATTCACAAATAACCTTTGGTCAACAAACAGAAACAAAAACTTATCCATGCCTGTTTGTTAATATTTTAATGTGTTAAATAATTTAATAATACGTAAACATATATGGCAGGTACATCCTCAGTACTTCAGGAGGTAGAGAAGTATGAATTCTGAAAAATTGAAAAGAAAATGCTGAGGTTTTCAGCCGTTGTTTCCTAAGAACAGGCCTTCAGATGGCTTCCCATCACTTATTATATCCAGATTCAATCTCGAATGTTGAATTCTGAAATGTAAATGGATTTTTAAGCTTCTAACCTGATCAAGTCCTCCAACACCACACCGTCTCCCGTAAGAATCGCGTCCTCTAATGAGACCTGTCCTGACAAGATGGAGCTCTGTTTTCTGTCACCATCGGGTTTGAGAGAATTAAAGAGAGGTCGTTTTAATAAACACTAGAAAATTTACACTGATGCATTCTCTTGTCCCTGGGCTGACAGATTATCTTGAAAATAGAGAGCATGAGTCACACACAGGACATGTTTCTTAAGACCCAATAAAGCTTCACATCTACAGATGCATCTGAGCTGTGGAGACAAGATCGGGAACGGGGAATAATATCCTGGGGAATATGATCTATATGGATTAGGGACAGAACAGTGAAATTTCTGACGTTAAGGATTACAGTTTTATATTGTACACGAAGTATGTTTAAAGTGTTTCAATATCGTAATTTTGAAAGGCTGCGGTAAATCCTGTAAAGAATAAAGACCAAGGATAATAAGGAATATATGAACATTTTATCTCACTAAATTCTCATATTTATTGTACCCATCAATTGTACTTGCATATTAGGGCTGCAAAATACTGGGTATTATATTTTATTTTCATATTTTTAAATATGCAATTTGAAACATTGTTGGAGCGTTGCAATAATATTTCTTATTATATTTTTAAAAATCCTATTTTATGAACAAAAAAAATAAATAAATAAATAAAAAAGCAATATATTTTTTTTTTCTGAGCTAATTAAAAAAACACATTTAGACTTTAAAACACCACGAAAGACTGAAAACCTCAGCAGAAATTCAGATTTTTATTGGCTGTTGTCATTTTCTATTCTTGTCTCATTGCATTAGTGTTTATTTTCAGCTCTGGGTTCACCTACTGAAGGTGGGGATGAAGATAGTAAAGGCCCCATCTGATTGGCCAGATTTAAAATGGATCCCATGGTAGCTCCTTCTAATGAATTATTATAATTTTTTCAACAATGTTTGCTATAAATCACATTTTTAATACAGGCTGTAGTACAGCCAGATGTTCTCAGCCCAGGATGTTGTTGTTGTTGATGTAGAACAGTGAGCTGTACTTACCTAGTGGACAGTTACAAATGTAGTCATTGGCCAGATCAATGCAGGAGCCTCCATTAAGGCAGGGTCTGGACCAGCACTCATTCATACTCTCAGAGCACGTTCGACCTGTGTGATGAACATTACATAGACTACAGTACATGGATAACAAGGTGATTGTATATCATAACAACTATTCTTTAAGCTCAGTGCTAATTATCATTTAGAAAATGCTTTAGTTCCAATTAACACAGGGTCATCAATGGGGAAAAAAAAAGGCACAAAAATTATATTTAGTGAGAATTTTCATATTGTCATACTGTTTTATAATCTGAAACATGCTGCCACCTATATTCCATAAGCAACATATAACGGAATTAATAGACAAGAAAAAACATAACGAAAGCTTGAAGACTTCTGAATTTGTGAAAATATTTGTACAGTTCTAAAAATTGGTCAATTTAAGGGATTTGTTTTCTTGTTAAGTGTTTTTAGTTTATGGATACTGGTTGCCTAATTTTAATATAATTAAAATGAATGATTAACTGCTATAATTTTTTAATATACATTTTTAAATGTGACTCAAAGCGCTCAGCATATAGGAGTACACCCTCCACAAATCTCTCATTTAAATTAATATTTTCTATAGAACGCTTTAACATTTTATATTTGTGCATATACATTAGATTAGTCGGTACTGAAGCCAGATCTGGAGCTAATCTAACAAAATAACTTTCAATAAAGAGCAGCCGAAATATATATATTAGGGAAAAATATTAAATAAAAAAAAAAAAAAAAAAAAAAAAAAAAAAAAAAAAGAGAAACAAAAATATATAAAAATTGTTAAAATGTTGTAGTTTGTAATTAGTTTTTGCAATATTTTGCATGAATGATCTTTCAATTTCTAAATATGTTCTATGACTAAAATTATATTTTAATAAATATATTGGTTTAATAGATCGGTTTTGTTCAAATGCAAATTACATATTTACTGAGAAATGGATAAAAATATTCATTTTCAAAATTGGGTGTACTCATACGCTGAGCACTGTATGAAACATACCAGCTATTTTGTAGTATCTAATGTAGTTTATCATTAGTTTGATTTTGATTTAAGATTTTCAGTTTCATTTCAATGTGACCTAAGGTATTAGTAATTTGGAAATTGTGTTTGGTAATAGTTATTTTTAAATTATGCATCTATAATTTTAATTCAAAAGTTAATTTAGTTTGAATATAAATGATAATTGGTGCATTATTGAGCTTTTAATTTTGCTTTCATTTTTAATTACAGTTAAAGACTTATAGTTACTGCAACTAAACCGGCAACACAAATCACAAATTTCTAAAACCTATGGCTGCATTTTAAGCTTGGATGATTGTTCTCTTACTGAAATAATAATAATAATAATTAAAAAACATGAATTGGGACTATGTTTTGATGAAGAATAGTGGCTTGGTCCACTGCAAAGTATGTGTTCTAGTACAATTTGGGCTTGTCTTAGCCTGATACAATTTAAAGAATTTCATAGAATCCATTTCCTAAAAACCAGTCTATCTGAAAATGTTCTCAATATTAATGACATATGTGACATGTCATGCATCTCAGTGTAATTTAAGCCATATGTTTTTTTTATTTATTTTTTATGTGCCCTATGTTACAGAATTTCTGGATTAGATATTTTATAATTAAGTCTAAGGTGTTGGAGGTAAATATAAACCCATCCCCTGATGTTGCCATTTTTGGTATTCCAAAGATTCAGTCCCAGTTTAATTCTAAACAGCTTGATATTTTGGCCTTTACCTTATTATTAGCTGGGCCCTGCATTCTACTGTTGGGCTCTAACATCTTGCTTTCCATTTAACAGATGCATTATCTTTCCTTTTAATTAACTTATTTCTTAGCAATTTGATTTTGGTTTGTTTTAACTATTATTATCTTATACTGTTTAATTGTAAATATACACTTTCAACATTGACAACATATTCAAACATTAGATTGTGATTGTTAAATGACTGCATTCAGTTGGTTGTAACTTTCTGTACACTTTTATTACTCTTATTTCCATTTTTCTTTGCCCTTTATTATTATTATTATTATTATTATTATTATTATCATCATCATCCTTTTTTATTATTTTTATTCTCTTTTGTAAAAAAGTCAACAAAGATAACAATTTAAAAAAATAAAATTAGTAATAGTGTTTGTTTTTTCACAAAACATTTGAACAATGTCTTAGTTATTACTTTGTGCATATTTCATCATTATTAGGTTTTAGTTTTTTGTATATGTTATTTTTTATAGTTTGACTTATTTTAGATTTTATTCAAATATCTATCTATCTATCTATCCATCCATCCATCCATCCATCCATCCATCCATCCATCCATCCATCCATCCATCCACCCACCCACCCATCAGGCAAGTTGCAATTACTTTTCTGGAAAATATGATAATCACAAAATGTGGCCACTGCATTCAAGAATCAATTGAGAAGGTCAATTGTACATGAATTATATAATTCAAATTAATTACAGATTCAAAAACATTATAACAATCATTTAAAATCATGATTGCATTAATCTTTAAATCTCGAGGAAATCAATGATGTCAAGATGAGCTACTGAAGGTCAATGTTTATCAAAGGGTTGGAGTTTCCCCACCCACAGTGATACTTCTAAATTAAACATTTGACTTACCCTTAAATCCTGGTGCACACAAGCATTGGTATCCTGCCACCAAATCAATGCAAGTGGCATTATTGGTGCAGGGCGCACTTTTGCATTCATCTGTCTCAAGCTCACAGAGCGTTCCCTCATATCCCAGCATGCAGTGACAGGTGTAGTTGTGCTGTTGGTCCACACAGACGGCGTGTTCTGAACACTGATGTCCAGAGCAGAAGTCAAAGTCAAGTTCGCAGTGGACTCCGGTGTATCCGTGACCGCAAAGGCAACTTGGGATGCATAAAACAGTATCTCTTAATGGAATCGCAAAACAAAACAGCCGGACACAGTATGAAAATAAATGGCTGAGTCATGGGGGAGGACGATGTAATTTGCTTTGCTTTCCATCACAGGAACATGCTATTTGTTTCAGCAGCTATGGGTGGTTTAATTCTAGAATGAGACAGTAAACAGCCATTCAACCTGATCTGAATATCAATTTTAATTTCATACAGAGAGAAGCACCCTGTTAAATATAGATCCAAAAAAATAAAACACTACAATGGGGAAAAATGCTATTATAGATAGAATTAATCCTCAAATGCACTCACTATTGTGCCGTTTTAAACTCCTGTATTGTAATAGTTTGTTTTAAATACAATTTTTTTTTTCAAAATACTAATCAGTCATAGTTAAGATTAACCTTGCTGCACATACATTTATATAAGTTTCTCTTTCAGATGCTAAATGCGAGGAAAGCGTTAATATAAATCTTACAACTTGGTTTGCAAGTCAATTTAACGGCCTTTAGGACATTATTTATAGCTTTTCTTACATGTCTTAACCTGTTTTTGCACCTGTGTTGTTAGTAGATTACACCTGATTATCATCAGCTCTGCTTGTTTGCGTCCCTACACTAATTTGCACTGCACTTAGTAGATTGTGTTGCTCATTATTGAAATGGGCTGTTGCATCTGCGTTAATGTGCACATTCTCCTGGTTTCCATTACAGATTTTTGTAAAACCTTTTCTATATTTTATAAATATTACAACAATTGCAGAATTTTGGCTTTTCTATTATTCATAATTTCATGAAATCATGATTATGGATGGTGGTAAATTTACATTTATGGCAGCATTATATTTGATCAAAGTGGATGTAGGGTTGTTATCCAACCATTAATGATATGGAAAGCTGCTTATATTTGGTGGCGAACATGTTTAATGTGTTTCTGGGAGATTGTAGTGTGGGATTTCACAGATATGTTGATTGTGAATTTCCAGATGAACAGATCATGGCCTGTTTCTGCAAATAAAGCACTGCCATCATTTTAAAGAATGAGCAAGCAAGTTTTGCATACGCCAACTGACCTGTAAATGTCAAATAAATAAATAAATAAATAAAACTCTTTCCATTGAAGATTTAGGAAGTATTCTTTTGTCCAGTTGTGAAGCTGGCATGTTTTAGCACTGACATTTAGTTACAAGAAAAAATAAAACATGTTCATTGCAATTGTCATTCAATCCTAAGTCTTATTAATATGTAGCATGTGTCATATGAACTACTTTTAGGGTGCGCATTTATTTTTATTAATTGTCATTATTTCATAAGTCCTATTATAAGACTTAGAAAATGTAGCATGGACTACTTTAAAGATGCACAATTATAATTATTTATTAATTTATGGCGCTTGACAGCTTTTAGTTAACTAAAAACTGTAAGTGTAAATGGGGAATAAAATGCTGATCAGTGCTTTTTATTTTTGGTTTGCTGATAAACCAAGCATTGAATTGAAATGACGTGGGATTATAATGAAAATTTCAACTTTAGGGTAGACTATTCTTTCATTGTTCATATAGATTTGAGTCTTTATGAGACTCTTTATGAGACTGTTGTAAATTTAAATTTCTACGGTCCTACACTGATTTGCACTGCACTAAGTAGATTGTGTTGCTCATTACTGAAATGGGCTGTTGCATCTGCATTATTTAATGTGCACATTATCCTGGTTTCCATTACAGATTTTTGTACAACTTTTGCTATGTTTTCTAAAATATCAATTCAACTATTGCATGATGTTGGCTTTTCTATTATTCAATGTTATGTGACAAAAATTTCTGATGATAAGTCATTTTAAGAATCATGATTATGGATGGTGGTATTTACATTTATCGCAGCAATATATTTAATCAAAGGAGATGTAGGGTTGTTATCCAACCATTAATGATATGGAAAGCTGCTTATATTTGGTGGCGAACATGTTTAAGGTGTTTCTGGAAGGTTTTAGTGTGGGATTTCACAGAAATGTGGATTCTGAATTTCAAGGTGAACAGATCACAGCCAGTTTCTGCAAATAAAGCACTGCCATCATTTTAAAGAATGAGCATGTAACATTTACTTATGCCAGCTGACCTGTAAATGTGAAAAAAGTGAAATATTTATTGTTTATATTTATTGGCATGTTTAAAAATTATAATAATAAAATAAACCATGCTTGATACAATTGTCATTTAACATCATCAATAAGCCCTATTATAAGACATTGAATATGTAGCATGTGTCATATGGACTATGGATTTATTATTTATATTAATATTATTATTTTAATTTGTTCAAATTGTGACTAATTTGTTTTAGTCACAATAACAAATGAGTTCTTTATTAGTTTTGCAGATAAACAAAGCATTGGTTTAAAATGACGTGGGTGAATAACGACAATTTAAAATTTGGTTGTAAGCTATTCTTTCATTTGACAATAAACTGTAAACCTATGTTGAAACTGATGTTCTCATATTGAAAAAATAAAACCCAAAACAGACTCACATATAAATCTAAATTTCTAAAGTAGGCAATTGTTGCAATCTAAGCACACCTTTTGTTAAGAGGTTTAAAAAAAGCACAAGATAAAAAGCATTTTCACCCAGACTCACCTGTATCCGCCAACCTCATCCACGCAGGTGGCTCTGTTCTGACACCTGTGCTGGACACACTCATTTATGTTGACCAAGCAGGTCGGTCCAGTCCACCCAGGTGCACAAACACAACTGTAACTGGTGATGTTGTGAAGGACACAATGTCCTCCATTGGCACACGGCTGTGAAAATGAAAATCAACCATTATTCCTGAACAATCCTTCATTTAAATACGTGTGTAAAGGTAATTCTGCTTCTTTGTAAACAGACATGCTCGGTCCTGGTGTTAAATAAAACATGCTGGCTAATGAAGGAAAGCTAATGCATTTTAATTGCCATTTACGTTGGTGGTGATTATCAACACAAGTAAAACAAATATAAATGATCAAGCGTGTTCAAAAGGGACATGTAATTCACCTTTGTTGTTATAGTGCAGTGACAAACAGCTTCACATCTTCAAAAGAATACGGCGCGCTAAGAACATTAATGTATTTTTACCTGCTCCTTTTAAATCGCTTTATAGAAAGAGGGTGACAAACAAAAATAAAATGCTCATATATTTCTCTGTACTCTAAAGAACCTTTTATATTAAACCATTCATGTCATGAAAATGTGTTTTCAAAATGTTCTTATAGGCAGCCATCTTGTTTTGATGCATGAAGACCACTCCTGACATACAATTCTATATAACAGTTGAATAATTATACAAAATTTGAGCTTATTTTACTACAATATAAATGACTATATAAACAGCTATGGAGAAACAAAAAGTTTCTAAGGATATACTGGATTTGTTAGGTACAGTATGGGTTTGAGTACAATGTTAATATTTGCTTTATTCTACAAATATATAATACAATTCAATCCAAATTTTATAAAAATAATTTTGACATTTTTCCCAAAAAATGACAGTTGGTCAGAATAACACATGCTTTTGTTATAAAAAAAAAATAAATAAATAAATAAAATAAAATAAAATAAAATACATTAAAATTAAATTAAATAAAATTAAAATACATTAAAATAAAATTAAATAAAATTAAAATACATTAAAATAAAATAAAATAAAATAAAATAAAATAATAAAATAAAATAAAATAAAATAAAATAAAATAAAATAAAATAAAATAAAATAAAAATTAAATTAAATTAAATTAAATTAAATTAAAATATTTTTTAAATATTATTTTATAATTGTTTAACATTAACATCTTTAAATACTATATCTAGATAAGATTTTTTAAATATTAGAAATGTATCTACAAATATCTGATTACATTTCATATGAATTTATTTAAAAAAATTGATATCTAGAAAGATTTCTTCTGAAAATGGCAGTTGGTCAGAATAATAAATGTGTGTGCTATTAAAAAATATTTGTAAATAATACATTTGGAAAAAAATAATGACTTGAATAATACAGTCTTTTTTTTTTTTCTTTCTCTTTAAAATAAGAACATGCCGGTCCAGTTGTTTTAATATGCATTTTTGTAACCATGATGTTAAAAGCGTAAATCTAACCATATGAGCCAGTCTACAGTAACAGTACAAAAGCACTTGGAAACCATCTGAGACTTGAATTATAGTATAGCTGAATACATCTGACCTACCTGTAGATAGTGAGGGCATGGAGTATGACATTTAAAGAGCTGGTCACCCGGCAAATCCACACAGAGTGTTCCAGGAGGACAGGTGACGTTGGGAAGCCAACAGGAATTTATGTCAATCTCACAGTCAATCCCAGTGTATCCTGGAAAGGAAGGAGAGAAACACAAAGCAATCTAAAGAGTCGTTTACGCTTCAGGTTTCCTTGATTAAGGACCAAAAGCAATCTTGTGCAAAACTAGAATTTAAAAGATTAAACAAGACTGAAACGCCTTTATTGCTGTTAAAGCCTGTGAGAACGCACTGCATATATTCCTCATGTCATTATGCCTCAATCAATAAGGTCAATCAATGAACATGAAGCAAGCTGGAAATAAAATTTCTTTTTTTTTCCCCTTCTTTGTTTCTTGGAAAAAGAAAGTAAAAGAAAACAGCAATCAATTTTTTGAAAGCCTATTCAGAGCCCAAAAGCCAGTCAGTCTAAGTGAAAAGAACAAAATCGTAAAGGTCAGAAGGAGGCCACGTTAGTTTGTTTAAGGGCTTTTGGAGAGGAAGGAAAAAACTTGCATTAGTTTATAACGAAAACCAATCATTTTCAAATGCATTAACATAAAGGCTTCGGCAGGAAGACCACACTCAAAATTGTCATAGACTGGGTCAGAATGACCAAGTATTATCAACTAGAGAGGTCAACTATAGGAAATTTTTATTTTAAGGAATACCAGTTTTTTTTTATCCTCAGCTTTTAGAAACAATTTTTACATTATTAGAATTTTGTTTTAAACAAATTTGATAGCCTGAAATTAAAGGGACAGTTCAAACAAAATGAACATTAAAAAATCAGAATCAGTCAGGATCTCAGTTAAACATCTCATCCGAAAGACGAAAGTGTATTGTCATTCATTTACTTGACTCAAACATACAAATATACACTTTGAACAGATTCAAATGCCACTGAGTTACGTTACAGTAATTTAAATCTTTGCAGCACTTTATGTATCATTATGTTAACGTTTAGAAAATATCATTTCCATCCTTGGATCGTAAATCCAACAAAGCAACCATGCAACCAGTGCGTTGAAGTTCTTACGAATGTTCCATGCATCCTTTCAGTTCAACTTCATTTAATGCAATAGGGTATATGCAGAAGTATACAGAATGAATTTGTCAGTAACCTGGTGATTTCTGAGTGATATTCGATACAAATTGGGTCTCAGAATGTACAAGAAGCACTGCATTAAATTACACTTTTCCCCGCCATGTCTTTAAAATATGAACATTTATTTTACCCCAGTATATTCAGCTTCTGCACTAGCCTGCTAATACTGACAGGCGCATGCATATAAACGGCTTTTCATCTCGTTTTACGCTAGAGCAACTAAATGAATGCCAAAGTCTATTTAACTGATTATATTTGAATGAAATTACAACACCGATGCTGTAATAGGAACAGTATAAAATGGAAAAAAAGTCATATTAACCGTTCACCTGAAGTTTATCAGTATGAGAAGAAACACTAGCTCTGCATATACCCTATAAA
This sequence comes from Danio aesculapii, assembly GCF_903798145.1. NCBI lineage: Eukaryota > Metazoa > Chordata > Actinopteri > Cypriniformes > Danionidae > Danio > Danio aesculapii. Next base: position 15,370,633 of record NC_079447.1, on the reverse strand, counting down.
AACATTACCTACTATTGTTATGTGACAATTACAATGTGGCAATGTGACTTAAGATAATACCTTTACAATAAGCTTCACCTACTTTTCCAAAATATGTCAACCACTTCACCATAACTTCCTCACATTTTATTTATTTATTTTGTTATAAGAAAAGCATCATCTTCAGTCCATTTGTGAGGAAGTCACTGAAATGATTTTGCCTTGTAGTATCTCTCTCTCTAACCGGCGAGTGCGCGTGGGCAGGTTTCGGGAGGGGGGCGTTTGGGACTCTGGGTCCTCTACTCATCGAGCGGAAGGGAGCAGCTGGCAGAAAAGCATGCTTGTAACCCCGCCAGTGAGTTGCCAATCTCTAGGGTGAGCCATCAGGTTGCATCAGTGAATGCAAATCATGCCTCAGAAAGAGTGAGCACAACCAACAATTACGGGAGGGAACCATATCAATGCAGTGGCCTCAAAAGGGAAGAGCATTTCATAGCACAATATTGACACAATTCTGCAGTACTAATGAGCTCTGGCAGTGTGAGAACGGGAGTGATTTGCTCAGCTGTCAGTCAGAGCTGCTGGCGCTGGCACGGTGGGGATTTGTGGCACAGTCAAAAAAAAAACGAAGCTCATTCTCTGGTGTAAGAGAAACTCATACCTGAAGGACAGGTGCATTTGTAGTATCCAACAAAGTCAGTGCATGTTCCTTGGTGCTGACAGGGGCTGGGATCGCACTCATTTACTTCAGCTTCACAGTAGGGTCCTGCAGGAAGACAGGGGTGTGAATGGAGTGTTAGTTAAGCTTTTACGCTCCGGCTCACCAGAAGATATGGACTTCACTTTTTGACAGTCGGGATTTAGAGCAAATTTGGTAACAGCCACCAAACCCCCAGCCAACTATGGTTTACTTTTTAGTGCATGTGTCAGAGAAAATAGGTCAACACTTTACCCAACAAAAAAACTAATTCAGCAAGAGTTCGAATGAGCAAAAAGTTTAGACTGTTGATGCTGACAATGACACAACATAAAGAAATAAGAGAGATGCTTATGACTATCTACCTAAGTAAGTAGCTTAAGTCTAATCAGAAATGTAATTTAAAAAAAGGAAAAAGAAAATCAATCAGTCGATAAAATAATGGTAAAAAGACACCATAGTGTACTTGTGATCTACATTCCACAATATCTGACATTTCTTTTTAACACTTTACTGTACTTACTGTACATTTTATAATTTTTTTGTTCTAAGTAATATACACTCACCGGCCACTTTATTAGGTACATCTTACCAGTACGTGGTTGGCACCCCTTTTGCCTTCATTACTGCCTTAATCCTTTATGGCATAAATTCAACAAGGTACTGGAACTATTCCTCAGAGATTTTGGTCCATATTGATATGATGGCATCATGCAGTTGTTGCAGATTTGTCAACTGCACATCCATGACGCGAATCTCCTGTTCCACCACATCCCAAATGTGCTCTATTGGATTGAATTCTGATGCTCAGTTTGAACTGCAGGAGACCGTCTTGACCATGTCTAGATGCCTAAATGCATTGAGTTGCTGCCACCTGATTGGCTGATTAGAAATCAGCGTTAACGAGCAGTTGGACAGGTGTACCTAATAAAATGACCAGTGAGTGTATAGTCAATGGACCATCACACCAAAAAAAAAAAAAATGCTAATATAAGATGATATCACTATCCTACATATACAAAAATAGCTAAATGCCTAGGTACAATACAAAATTAGTTACTTTATTATTAAAATGTTTATGGTGCTTTTATTTTTTTTCCTCAGAAAAAAAGTAATTGTGGTTCACAATGTATTTTAAGAACTGTTTTAGTGAACTACTCAAGAAACAATGTCTAAATTAATGTTCTAAGCTGCATAATTATTGCTTTTTTCTTAATAATAAGGGTATATGAGAGTCTCATATATATATATATATATATATATATATATATATATATATATATATATATATATATATATATATATATATATATATATATATATACACATATACACACACACACATACGTATACTATGGCGAAGGAGGCGATGGCGAGTAAATAACGCTCTTACTACTTAAATGGTAGATAATTGTGCACAATTCAACTGCTAGTGAGTTTGCTGGACAGTCTTTCATTGACAATGGAGGCGGCACAGCACACGAGCCGCTATTTCACTACTACGGAGAAGTGCTGTAAAACTCCATCTTTACCTCTCTCTCTCTCTCACTTTGGACATTTGACCTGCTGGTGTGTTTGTGAGGTAACTTTTCCTCTCCTCTTGGCTGTTAAAGCGATACTTATGGATCCTGACACGAGCGTGCCTGTGGTGCGAGTTTTCTCCATTGTGTCAATTATGGATTACCTGTGATAACCATGTATTATACGCATACGCCATCGGTGAACAGCGCTTTCATTTCTAAAGCCGATAGCCGCTCTTTCTGTTGAGCAGGTGAAGAATAATCAATCATAGGGGTGTAAGACCTCGCCTGTCAGTGCTCAAAAATCAAGTGAGATAATATTTACATTAGTTTATTTGCTATAAATGCTCATGCTGTCTTCTGTGCATGTATTGGAGTTTTGTTTGATACATTCAGAAAGAGTGTTCTCTTTGAGCAGGTCAAATTAAGGGTACAGTTCATATAGCTTACTGCTGTATTAAAGAACAAAATTGTATTACAAATCATATATAAATATATTTATAGATTTTAATAAAAATGTGTTGTGTTGTGTTGTGAAGAAAAAATCTAATTATGTATGGAAAGCATCGCCAATGCTTAGATACCGAATTGAACTGAATTGATGGCATGATAATCGTAACCGAATCAAACCATGAGACCAGTGTAGATTCACACCCCTACTCCTTACAATTATAGACCTTTTTCTTGGCTGGTGCATGGAGGGTGCCATAGTGACCAGGGTCTTCCGGTAGAATGTTTAGAACTTCCGTTTACATTTTGAATTGGATTACAGAGTGTTTTTGTGAAACACAACTTTGAAAGGTGTGTGTTAAAGCTGTTATAATCTGTCAGATTTGTGGTTCAAGCGCCAGAGAAAAACGTTACCCTAGTTCATATAAATCGTAAGCCATGTTTCTTTTCGTTCTGCTTAATCACATGCCCCAAAAAAAGATATTTAAAATAAACAAAACAATATGATGTCTTTTGACTGCTTTCTTTAATAACTACATAACACAATACTTGTACTTTTACTTTCAGTACTTGAGTAGTAAACTTTTAAAATAAACTACTTGCAATACTCAAGTACAAAAAATGTTGAATACTTTAGTACTTTCACTTAAGTATGGTGCTTAAAGAGCACTTCAACTTCTACTCAAGTCAATTTTTGATAGAGCACTTGTACTTTTACACAAGTCTGGGTCTCTAGTACTTTATACATCTCTGGTGATATTCTAAGTCGATATCTCTCTTTTGTATAGATTGCAACTATGCAGTTTATTTATAAGAACAGTGCCTATTTTAATAGTTACTTTTCTATCTCGGTTCTCAACAGTGTTATTCAGAGACCTCACCCCCGAACACCCCCCTCCTTATCGCAAACACAACAGCAGTATGAAAGTGATTGCGCTGCTTTTTTCGGGGTTACATATTGTGATAATAATAATTACAGTAACACTGTAAGAAGATATCTCTGTAGACGGAGGGCATTTCATGTCAAGTTCAGCCTTCTAATCTTAAAATGTCATCAAAATCACCTGTTTTGTCATCACATTATACATCATGCTTGAGAATCATTCACTAGCTCTAAAGTGACGTTGGCGAATTAGTAACAGCTTCTGCTGTTTTGATGTCAGCTGCGGATGTGAATGAATGGCGGAAGAAATAGGGTTTTTAGACTCTCCGTGTTTGATTTTCTTTTGTTTATATACACAATTGGGCCGTTGAACTGTTGTATAAATGCAATATCACACTCATAGATATGGCTGTATATATATTCATTAGTAAGTCAAGAAATGATTTAAGGTTGTATTTTCACCTGATTAGCAAATTAGAGTCTAATGGCGTTCATCCAAATATGTTTTTCATTAATTTTATCATGACATGCAATAAAACCAAATCTTCGACTAGAAAAAGGGAAATTTTAAATGTCTTATCCAGTGCAAGATCTGCTTCAACCTCTCTGTCTCTCTTTTTTTTTTTTGCTGCTGTGGAAAGTCACATTATCTTCCCTCAACATGTCGTCTGACTTTTGGAGGAAGATCATAATGAAAGCGCTTGACATTTCACACTGGCCTTCTGGCAAACCCGTGGTGAGAAATGGGACAGGGACGGTCGTTTTTACGTCTCTGGGGTCATTAATCGATGGCAATATCGCTAGCATCATCGAGACGTCTAAATAAAACATTGAGCTTTGAGCTGTGACATGTTTTCTCCTAATAGTATTCCAATCCATTATACAGCTCGTACACAAGCAGATATCGCCAGGTGCCTCGCTGGCAATTGGGATGTGGAAAGATGGATTTCTTCATCCGCTAAGAAGTGAAATAGAGCCATCAAGGAGACTGAGAGGTGATAACAAGGACACCGAAAAAAGGCATTGGCGATTATCCCGCTGGCAATATGAGTTCTGCTGTGTAACAGTAAAAAATCTCTTAAGGAACAATACGGGTTGATGACACCTTATACTTTATAGGTCTCATGAAATGCAGATCATCTATAATTCATGTAAAGTGCCTATAAAAGACGTCACGTTTTCTTACGCAAGAGCTCTGAACAGCAATGCATGCTCGAGATCAGTGTGTTATTGACTGATGAAATCCATAAAATCATTTCTGGTTTGCTTATTTGTTTATGAGTTGTTTGGGCAAATAGTTCCTCCTGCGCTCAAGCGCTGATAGCCAAGCTAATGAAAGATCTTGCTTTCCCGGTTAGATTTACCAATTAAGTGTTCTCTAACCTCTATTTGCCCTTCATTTTGCAGGCATGATGAAACAAATTACGGAATAATCCAGTTAGGAGGGCAATGTGCAAAGATGAGTTACGGTAAAGAGATGCCTCAGGGCAGCGGGACTCGTCTCAGTGGAACACACACTCTGAGTCACATTACGGCAGATGATATAGATGTTGGACATGAAACTGTGTCATTCAGGCTAGGGCAAAATTCAGAACGGGCTGCTTTTCAAATTCACGAGTTGGCATTTGAATAAAACTGGTCATGCACTACAATATTCTGTATGACAGGAAGAGTAATTTACTCAACCACAATTCCAAGAATTGGCTTGAATCTAATTTGCCAAAAAACAGAATTATGCCATTAGTTTTGACTATTTTTTTCCTGATAGGTGGAAAATGGGTTTCTCTATGTAAATTAGCCAGTTAAACAAGATCCATTGAAAAAAAGGGGGAAAAATGAATGAATGACCTTCTGAAAACACTCCTAGTGAAAAGTTTGGGATCATTAATTGTGCGTGTGCATGTGTGTATCAAAAATAAGTCACTACTGTACACCAAGGCTGTATTTCTTTGATTAAATACTGTTGTGGTTTCTGGCTTTTCTCTTACTGAATCAAGCTCAGACTGGGGTTATGAATATCAGAAGAATATACTTTATTGGAATATTTCCCAAAAAAGCAGAGACAGCCAGGAGCAGACCCATCTCAGTCTCTCCCCAGGACAAATCCAGTGTCCCTCAAATTTGCTATCCCCTTTATCCTTGCTTCCTCCCACCTTTGTGTTTTCACAGCTGTTTACTGGTTCAACAGGCCTCTCCTAGCTCCTACTCCTTTACGACCCCTATTTAAAGACCCCTCTTCTTGTTGGCCCTTATAATGTACAGATCTAATATAATCATCACCGTTTTTCCACATATAGTTCACATTTAGTAATCATGACTAGTATCTATGTTTCAAGCATCTAAACTGGACTCTTCTCTCCCATACAGTATGTGTCTTTTCAAACATACATGACAGTTTCAACATGTGTTGTATACATTTCATGCCTTTCTGACACAGATGGTTCTCAATGCATCCCCAAGTCCTCTCTCATGC
>NC_079447.1:15344631-15359631 GCF_903798145.1 Danio aesculapii | reverse complement strand
CAGAAAACATATTTCTAAAGGTGCCGTTGACTTATAAAAGAAAACTATTAATTAGTTTACAAATTAAGTTACAGTATGTGTAATAAATGAAACAGTGAAAAAGTATTGAACACAAAGAAAGGGAGGTGTAAAAGACAGTGAAAGTCCAGACAGCAGCTGAAATCTCTCTGTAGTTCTTTAGCAAGCCTCTATCCTTCCTCATTGTAATTAGCTGTTTCAGTCCAACATCTACATTAGCAGGATGATGATTTTAAAAACCAGGGTGGACATTTCAGCAAGACAAGGATCCAAAACACAGAACCATCAAGATTTTTACACTGTTGAAGTCAGTGAAAAAAAAAAACACACCCGAGCAATGCACGTGACTTCATTCTCCACATGAGTCTTTAAGCTGCTGTCTGGGCTTTCACTGCCTTTCTACACCTCCCTTTCTTCATTTGTTTAATACTTTTTTACTGCGTCATTTCATTTTATTTATTTTTTTTTATTTTATTTATTTTACACATAACTTCATTTGTTAACTAATACGATTTGTTTTCTTTTCATATGTGTATTTCTTTGGTTCACTGTAAAAAATAAATGTTATTTTACAGGTAATTGTCTCTATTTTTCATTTTCCAGTTTTTTCATTATACAGAGAAATACCTGTTGTTTTACACATATTTTCTGTAATAAAAAATTCTAACATCAAATTTACAGTTTATTTGTATTTTGGTATTACTTTATTTTTCTGTTATTTTTTTAAGGAAATGTTCTGTATTTTCAGAGTAACATATATATATATATATATATATATATATATATATATATATATATATATATATATATATATATATATATATATATATATATATATATATATATATATCGTATTTTGTCAAGCAAATTGTTTTGGAGTTCAACCTACATGTGCTAAAACTATATGTTTTATATAGTTTATAACTATACTGTTCAACTATACATGTGTTAAACTATATTATAGTTCACAGTTATATTTTCAGTGCTTTATGACAACAGCAATTATTTGTACCCAAGCTTTTTTAATTATTCTTTAAAATGTTTTTTTTTTCTGTTTAAAATGTTAAGTGGAAAAAAATTATGGAATATTTAGAAATTTCATGCATAATAACATGAATTAATCTGTATAATCACATTAATTAATGTGTATAATTTCTGTAATCACCAGCACAATTACAGTAATAATCATTCTAATCACATTGTGTATAATTGCAGTAATAACCTGCATAATTACAGTAATAATCATTCTAATCACATCAATTAATGTGTATAATTGCAGTAATAACCTGCATAATTACAGTAATAATCATTCTAATCACATTAATTAATGTGTATAATTGCAGTAATAACCTGCATAATTACAGTAATAATCATTCTAATCACATTAATTAATGTGTATAATTGCTGTAATAACCTGCATAATTACAGTAATAATCATTCTAATCACATTAATTAATGTGTATAATTGCTGTAATAACCTGCATAATTACAGTAATAATCATTCTAATCACATCAATTAATGTGTATAATTGCAGTCATAACATGCATAATTACAGTAATGATCATTCTAATCACATCAATTAATGTGTATAATTGCAGTAATAACCTGCATAATTACAGTAATAATCATTCTAATCACATCAATTAATGTGTATAATTGCAGTCATAACATGCATAATTACAGTAACAATCATTCTAATCACATTAATTAGTGTATAATTGCAGTAATAACCTGCATAATTACAGTAATAATCATTCTGATCACATTAATGTGTATAATTGCAGTAATAACATGTATAATTACAGTAATAGTCATTCTAATCACATTAATTAGTGTATAATTGCAGTAATAACCTGCATAATTACAGTAACAATCATTCTAATCACATCAATAAATGTGTATAATTGCAGTAATAACCTGCATAATTACAGTAATAATCATTCTAATCACATTAATTAATGTGTATAATTGCAGTAATAACCTGCATAATTACAGTAATAATCATTCTAATCACATTAATTAATGTGTATAATTGCAGTAATAACCTGCATAATTACAGTAATAAACATTCTGATCACATCAATTAGTGTATAATTGCAGTAATAGCATGCACAATTACAGTAAAAATCCATATAATCACACTAATTAATTTGTATAATTACATTAATAACCTGCATAATTACAGTAATAATCTTTAAAATCACATTAATCTCTATAATTACAATAAAAATATATATTTACAGTAATAATTTGTAAAATGACAGCAACAATCTGTATAATTGCAGTAATAATTAGTAAAATGGCCATAATTACATAATATTTTTCTTCATTTTTTCACAGTTTAAATGCAAATTTTCAACAGTAATAAACTGTAATTTAATGAATGAAAATTACAGTTTTTTGCTTGTAATTCTGAGAAATGGTTTTTTTCTGTCATTTAACAGAATATCTCTGGAACCCCTGCCACATTTTACATGACTGTGACAGATCTTTTTTGATAGACCCATTTCGATTGTTTAACAAACTACTCGTGAAGTAAATCAATTCATATGAAGCTCATATTCTAGAGCACTTGATAACAAAAACAGATGCGACTACATCAGCTGACAGTAATAGAACTGTGACACATCAGTCAAAGCGCAGATCCGTTGATGGGAGTGACAGAAAGATGATATTGAAATAGAAGAGGATGGTTGAAACCTTGAGACACAAGCATAAATCAAGGATGCTATAATGGAACTGTGAGGCTGAGAACTCTTAGAAATTAATAGACGTGCATTAGCCGCTGGGGCGGGGGGAATTTTCGGTGGGATGTTGGGATGATTATTTGTCATGTCATGGCTGTATTTGCATTGCTATTTTGGGTAGGAAATCAAAGGGAACGTAAACTGACTATATATATATATATGGGTCAAAGCCAAAAACGGATTTTGCCTCATAAATTAAAATGTGCCATGTATTCTGAGAAAATCATACTCATGATTTTATTGTGGTTATCTGAAGATGTTTTCAAGATGATAAAGTCCTCTAAATGACAGTTCTATTAAAAATTTGGAAGAAATGGCATCAGTACTTCATCAGTAAAAACCCTTAACCCTTATCCAATGTTTTCAGAGGAGTAAATAAACAAATTAATAAACTATATTTTGATATTTTATTTGAAATAAAGACAGACACAAGCCCACCAACCACATTTCTCTTATAATCCAATAGTTTCTAAAGTAATTGTTATCATACATTCATTCATTTATTCATTTTCCTTCGATTTAGTCTCTGATTTATAAGAGGTTGCCACAGCGGAATGAATCACCAACTATTCCAGCATATTTTTTACCCAGCAGATGCCCCAGCAAGCCTTCTTTGTTTTTAAAAGATGTCTAGTAGATGTCTAATAGATGTCTAAACAGTCGTCTTGGCTAAAACAAGGCAAAATTTGGGCTGTCAGTGAAAATCTAATAGACGTCTAAGAATAGGCCAGACTAGACTAGTCATCAAATAAACAGAAATGAATGACTACAGATATACAGTCTGTCTAATGTGTCTACTTGATGACTAGTCTAGTTTTGGGCTATTCTTAGATGTCTATAGACTGATGTCACGCGGCCGCCATTTAAAAAGCAAAATTGAGGCTGCGGTGGGAAGAAACCCAGAAGTATCGTCTGAGTCACAGGAATGTTGTGTACCTGATATATCTTAGCAAAGATGACACAAATTTATTATTTCACTGCCTTCCAAGTGACCCGAATGTCCATTCTGAATGTTTTCTTCTTTAACAAATACATCAGGATGATGGGTAACTGTCAATGATTGTGAGAAAAACAAACAAACTGTTTGACTTATATTTACTTGTGTAAATGTGTATACATTTATATTTATTCAGTTTTTCAATTAATTTCAGTAATATAACTGACTAATATTAAACTATTCATATGGTTTATTTACAACACAGTTTGTAAAGTAACATTTTATGTCTTTTAGCTGAGATATTATATGAGAGACTTGCTTTGTTTACCCAAAAATGTGGATCTAATTGGATTTGTATTGTACACATTAAATATAAGTTAAAAAGGTATTACTTTTTATTTCATATATTAAGGTTTTAGTTATGATACTACCAAAATCATTCCGCATAAATCCTTAGATTAACAAAATTCTGCGCAGAAATAACAAAAAATGTTCGTAGATTCCGTCTGACCCTAGATATGAGTCACAAAACCAATCAGAGACATGAACCAATGCCTCGGTTAAATAAGCGTATTAAATTTTCATTGACAGCCCAACTTTAGTCTTGTTTTAGCCAAGCTGTCTATTTTTTTATGTCTATTAGACATTTGTTAAACACAAAATGGTTTGCTGGGGCCTATCCAGCTGCAATCAAGTACTGGGAAACACCCATACACACTTTTTCACACAAACACTCTTACACTATGGCCAATTTAGCTTTTTTCAATTCGCTTATAGCGTATGTCTTTCAGAGACCCCGAAGCAAACTCACACAAAGACAGGGAGAACATGTAAACTCCACATAGAAATGCCAAACTTGCGCAGCCGGGACTCGAACTCAGCTGTTACAATACATATTATGAACCATTCCAAAAATTAAGTTACTTACATTATATCCTCCGACTCGGTTGAGACACAGTCCCTCATTCAGGCAGTTAATATTGAGCAGCTTGCAGAAGTCAATTATTTCTTCACAGTTCTTTCCAGAGAAACCTTGCCGGCATCTACAAGAACATGACATTTAACTTTAGCCGCATATGAAAAAAATTGATTGCTAAAAAAAGGTCCTAGAGTAACCACCAACATTGGACATGATTAAATGCAGACACTCTACTGCTGTTTTTACATGCCACTCATGCGTCATAATGACCTTTTTGGAGTATTAAAGGATCCTTTAAGTTAATGCATGTCAAGAATGTCTGTTAACTGTTCAACCTCTGGCACATACGCTTAAAAAAAGCTGAAGATCCTCTTGTTTCCTTGACCTTAGTTAGATCTCTGCCTTCCTTCTGCTGTGATAAGACTTCAATGATATTATTCTGTCACACAAAGGCAAGACCACTCAATTATTAACACAGACTCCCAGGTGACCAACTGCTATTGCTTTTATCTGCCCTTCTCTTTACACACATGCACACGCACTCACTCATTTCTCAATTTATAATTCATTTTTCCCCGTTCAATCCCCATCTTATCTTCTGTTTGTCATTAGTCAGAAGGGCCATCAAATGTATTGATTCAAGTGATCTTTGCTAATAATAACAATATAAAATCTAGAAAGATGAACAGGAGCAAGTGAAGTCATAGCTGTGAATCCGCCTCATAAAAAAGGCCAAAACTCATGATGAGTGGATTCCCTCATTATCAGCAGGAAGCAATTCAAAATCTGTCACAGGCTTAATGTTCAACCTCACAATTCCAATGAAAATGGAAAAATTGCACTTTCTACAGTCATTCCTATCATTGGCCTGTACAATCAGTAATAATGAGGAAAAAATACAGAATGCATGAGATCCAATATATATAAGCTGATAAACTAATTTTCACAAGAAGCTTTTTTAATAAATGGACCATTAGTTAATGTTAGTTAACATATTTATTAACATCAAGTATGGATTTGTATAAAGCATTAACTAATGCATTATTAAAATCCAATGTTCTGCTTGTTAATATTAGTTAATGCACTCTGAGTTAACATGAACTAACCTCATTTAGCTTAAATAATGTTAACAAAGATGAATAAGTACCATAATTAATAATTGTTTGTTTATGTTAGTTAATAGATCAATTACCAATTATGGACCATTATATTAAATTGTTTCCATTTTTTTTTTCTAAGCCTGATTACAAAAGAACAAGTACAGTGTAAAAACGTTTACCTTAAATTTACAGTAAATTACTGGCTTATAATTGCATTACTTTCACAGTAGGTGCTGTATGTAAATTCACAGTAAATTACTGTGAGGTACTTCAGAATAATTCTGTAAATATTTCTAAATATCAAAAAGGTGACTGCTTTAGCATAAAAGTTAATGTGTATTAATTTATTTGTTGAATAAAATATTAATAATGTTTGAACTCCTATAACTAATGTGCAAAAGATATAGCCATATTTACAGTAAATTGCTGTAACCATGATGCTTGCCTTAATTTCATAATAAAGTTCTGAATATGTAAAATTTAACAGTTAAATCCTGTAAAGTGACAACAATGTTATTTACTATAAAAAATTACAGTAACATGTTGTGATATTCTGGGTATTTATTAATGTGTATATAGTAGACAGTAGGGTTGGGCGATGTCGACCAATTTGGCATCGTACTATGTCTAATGTGAAACATCGTGATGGACGATGGCATCGTTATCGTAGGTGGTGGTGAATTAATTATTTATGAATAATTCATTCATAACTAATCAATTATTTGTAGCCTACAGTTTTAACTACCTGACCCGCATGGTCTTTGTTTTACCCATAACCAAATCATAAATAAATAAATAAAATTACCACCTGTCAATCCCTTTTTCCGCAGGACTCTAGCATATAGGCAGAGTGATCTGTGCCGTTATAATGGCTCGACAAACTTGGTTGGTAAAAAAGGTGGACATCCAACAGGGTCCAGCCAACCAGAGGTTTTCGCTAAAATGATACAAGCGTGAAAGTGAAAGATTAAAGCAGTGTACTGATACTGTGACACGTTACCTGATAGATTCAAAAGATAGAAGAGTTGTCAGATAGAGATATAGTGAGACGCGATCCAGCGGTACATCCTTGATAAACTGTCCGACGTGCACTGCTGGAGGGGTGACTGCTGGAGCTCAGAGACAGATGCACGCATAGCCTACACTGCAGCACATGAGTGTGTGTGTGGTCACATGATGTGCGTTTTCAGCGGTATAGTGTGGAAGGAGGGCTTTTCAGAAACGCTAGGTGAAACGCCAGTGTGGACATGGATCGTTTTCATTCTAAAATGCCATTTTAAAACTAAGCCATTTTAGTGTAAACGGGGCTTGATGCTGCATTTACACCATATATTAATCAGATGATGTCATTACACTGCTGTGCCACCAGCCAATCATTGCATTGCTGATCATGATTTCAAGGATCGATAGATCTGTCCTTCACAACACACGCAGCAATCTCAGATCAGTTCATCCAGACATTTTAATCTGATTCAAGAACCAAATTAGCCAGAGATCAGTTATCAAGATTAAAAGATCCAGGATCTGTCAAATCATTTTATATCATTTAAGTGAGGTACGAAGAACAGACCCCAGGTCTCCAGCAGAAGCAGTGACATAAACGAACGAATAACCACTCATAATTCAACAATAAATACTGACATATTCAAAAACAGCGCCCCAGTGCATCCACATCCTGACGCTGACTAAGATGTTCGCAAATTCATTGTGGAATCCCATATTGACTATCTATATTTCTTCAGTTAAAAAAATGTTAATAACATTTTTTTTTTGATTAATTTTGAATAACAAGGAAATGTGTACACCAAACTGCTGATCATCCACAAACAAGTTCACATATTAAGGTCTGGGTAGATTATATGGAATAAAATCTGTTCTTGTAACATGCTGAATGCAGGACCAATAGATTGAAATAAATATCTGAGATACTCTGACCCAGTTGCCTTGCCATTATAACATGGCACCTTGTCAGAGTGTCTCTGAAGCAATAAAACTGCTCCTGGTCAGCAGTGGTGAGAATTTACCATTGGCGGTCCAAGGAGAGACGAACAACAAGCCAGTGAGAGAATGTTGAGCAATCGAGACTCATTAATTCACAGTAGTCAATGAAAGCTCTCCCATATGGCCTGAGCCAACAAAAGGTCTACTATGGCACAAGTCACACAAAATTGTAATGATGCTCATGGGAGAAATTTGTCACATGAACACACGTCCCTCTTTGAGAGTGCCTGCAATGGCCACACAAGCATCAAAACTGGACATTGGAGCAGTGGATGAAAGTCGCCTGGTCTAATGAGTAGGGCTGTCAATATGGCTAAAAACCTTAATTCCAATTTCTTTCTTAAATAAGCAAAATTAGAATTATATTACAATTCTAAAGGCAATAATAATATTACATAAAAAGTACTGTATTGTCTGCTATGGCCATCAGAGGGCAAATAAAATAAGCTAAGCAAAAAGCTAATTTAAACCAAATCATGCATCACATTTTTTCATGGCACTCACTTTATAAAGTGCATAAAGTTACAAACAACTGTGCCTAAATAAAATATAGGTACCTCAATGTGCATGTAATGGAATCAAGCAATCAAGTACAGTATAACTGAGTGCATCAATAACCCGAGGAAAACACGCTTCAGAAGTGTAATGACATACTGTAAGCACAAAATAGCAAACCGCCATGGAACACATCAAGTCAGAAGTGAGACATTTCACTGCTAAAATTCCCAACTTTGACTGTGCCTGGAATGTAGCATTAAATCACACATTTGACATAAGGTAGCTCTGCGCTAATCTCACTGAAGCAGATCTAGCTGTCATCTGTGAAGTGAAAGTGATGTCAAATGACACTTCTTGCTTTGATCTGCGCAGAGTTCACAGGTCAGATGTCTAACTTCTAGTGGCGTTCTAGACAATATTTCCAAGTAGAAAGCAGGAAAACTCAATTTCGAGTTGCCTTGAACACATCGCAAGTTAACAAAAACAAACCACGTCAGTACCATATTGTCTTGCACACAAAAATTCACAATTTGAATGTAGTTTTTTTTCATTCAAATGTGTCATTTTTTTATGAATTCGACATTAATTTTTTCCTACTAAGTTGCCTCAGAGTACATAAGTAAGCACCCCTCAAAATACAGCGTAGTGCCCTATCATACACCTGGCACAATAAGGCGCAAGATGCATTTACCCCAATGTGTTGCTATTTTCAGACCAACGCAACCTTAATTTTACTATTTTCCGCCACGTTGTTTAAATAACAAATCCATTTGTGCCACTTTGTGGATTCATGGGTGTTCCGGTCTAGAAAAGAGGTGTGTTAAGGAGCATTGTTGGCGTGTTGCTATTTTGAGGATCTAAAATAGACTGTGCAATAGACCACCTGAAAAAAGTGGATTTGGACATGAACTTAATGCTTTTGTGCCCTGCACTTTAGACTTTGCGCCTAGATCGTTAAAGAGCCCATATTATGGGTTTTTGAAAATGCCCTTCCATGTAGTGTGTACCACAGCTCTAAGTGAAGTGAAATATCCAGCTAAGGCTTAAATCTGTAAGTGTACAGTGTTTAAAACTATTGATTCATCTATAAAAGAGTCGACTCATAGTGCTTCAAACGAGTCGCCTTGATAACGAGTCATTAGGTGTTTCGCGATGACGCAGCCACGAAACACAAGCCTCGCCAGTAGTTACGCGCGCAAACCAGGGAGATTTGAAACCTGCGGCCCCGCCCACTAACACAGAAAAAACACTAGACACACACACACAGACACCGCCGGTCGAATGAAGTCACGCTGTGCTCAGATGGATAATATTGACAGTCTCTACCCAAAGATGAGTTGTTAACCTGGTACAGTACACGCGGTTACTCTTTATATTCTCTTATCACATGTAAGCCACGTTAAAAACGCGACGCGTGCCGCTTTGTTTACGGATTTAACGTTAAAGGCTTTTGTGAGCTCGCGTTCCACTGCCGTTTGTCGTTGCTATGGCGATCGATCGTAAGCTAGGAGACAGGAGACTTGTGTCACTTTCCCTAGTTCTTCTGAGGAGCGTTGTGTGTGTGTGTGTGTGTGTGTGTGTGTGAGAGAGAGAGAGAGAGAGACTCGCGTCGCTTTCCCTAGTTCTTCTGAGGAGCGTTGTGTGTGTGTGTGTGAGAGAGAGAGAGAGAGAGAGACTCGCGTCGCTTTCCCTAGTTCTTCTGAGGAGCGTTGTGTGTGTGTGTGTGTGAGAGAGAGAGAGAGACTCGCGTCGCTTTCCCTAGTTTTTCTGAGGAGCGTTGTGTGTGTGTGTGTGAGAGAGAGACTCGCGTCGCTTTCCCTAGTTTTTCTGAGGAGCGTTGTGTGTGTGTGTGTGTGTGTGAAAGAGAGAGAGAGAGAGAGAGAGAGAGACTCGCGTCGCTTTCCCTAGTTCTTCTGAGGAGCGTTGTGTGTGTGTGTGTGTGAGAGAGAGAGAGAGAGACTCGCGTCGCTTTCCCTAGTTTTTCTGAGGAGCGTTGTGTGTGTGTGTGTGTGTGTGTGTGTGTGTGTGAGAGAGAGAGAGAGAGAGAGAGACTCGCGTCGCTTTCCCTAGTTCTTCTGAGGAGCGTTGTGTGTGTGTGTAAGAGAGGGAGAGGGAGAGAGAGAGACTCGCGTCGATCTCCCCAGTTCTTCTGAGGAGGGTTGTGTGTGTGTGTGTGAAAAAAGCCTTACACTATGAAGCGCGTGTGCACTGTGACTACTTTTATATAGTTGATTACCAGCTGGGCATTTCACTCTGTCTCGTGCTGAAGCCTGTCACTGTCGACCAATCGCAGCAGGCTGTCATCGGTCCAATCAGCGCAGATTAGCTTCGCGCTGAGGAGGGGGTTGGGAACAAATGAATCGCTGAACGATTCATATGGGAGTCGTTGGGATAATTAGGTAAAAATAAATGCAGGTTATAAGACCATCAAAGTGTTTTATGACCTTGCATGCATATTAGACTGTTGTTGGAGACCCTTACAACCTAAATATGACCCTATTTCATGTATAATATGGGCTCTTTAAAATAGAGCCCTTAAAGTCTTAGTTCACTCAAAAATCTATATTCCTCATGTCGTTTCAAAATGTGTCTTTCCAAATTAAGATATTTTTAGTGAAATCTGAGAGGTTCCTCATCCTGTTAAGACACCAAGGATGCCCTCTCATTCCAGAGACATTATCCACTCAAATCCAGAAAGGTACTAACAAATATTCTCAAAACAGTCCATATGAATATTATCAAGTTACAAGAAATCTTTTTGTGTACATGTAAAAGAACAACAAAAAGACTTTAGTCAACAATTTGTTCTCATCAGTGTCAATATGGCACACAGTGTCAATATGACAAGCACCCTGCAGTGACGAATACCATCCCAGATGCCCATGCACAATTTTCTCTGTTTAAAATAAAGTTCTGGCACATCTGCGATAATACCTCAGGGACTCAGCTAATTATAAACCATGAATGAGCACCCTATACTGACACTGAGGAGGAGAAGCAGTAGAATGAAGTTTGTATTATGTGCACATAAAGTATTCTCGCAGCTTGCTAATAATAGTATTTGTAGTACTGGACTGGGTTATGAGCCTTGCTGTATTAACAGGATGAGGGAGCTCTCATATTTCACCTAAAATATCTTTATTTGTGTTTCGAAGATGAATTTGCAATGACACAAAAGTGAGTAATTAATAATGTAACTTAATTTTTTTAAGAAAACTAAACATTTAAACTAGTTTTACCCATTTAATTCTCTTCATATAAACGAGAAACAATTAACTAGGCTAATCAACCATCCAACCAATCTAAAAATTCTCAGAAGATAAGGCAACATAGAAAGTTTGTTTGACTCAATGACTGAACCTCACCTTTACTATACAGTACCTGCATGTGAGATTTGCTGCTAACAGTAGAAGCAGACGTTAAAAACTGAATGTGCCGGACACATTCTGCTTCAACATTGACATTCACAAAGGGTTTGTTTCTTTATCTCGGTCAAGGTGTACTAGATGGAATATGTGCAAAATAAACAGGCATTTCAGATGTTTGCAATAGGCAGAAATACTTTACGTTCAATAGTTTAGCTAATGTTTAAATAGTTGCCTGTATGAATAAGAATATCAACAAAGCAGGGTCTATACAATCTATTTGATTTTTATTTGATGAACACAACATGATACAACATTAAAGGCATTTCTACTGTTATAGAAACACGGATTTGTGAGGATTAGGGGAACTGAAGGTGTCAGAAAACATGAAAATTACGTTATCGTTG
Organism: Danio aesculapii; assembly: GCF_903798145.1. Lineage (NCBI taxonomy): Eukaryota > Metazoa > Chordata > Actinopteri > Cypriniformes > Danionidae > Danio > Danio aesculapii. The sequence goes on along the minus strand of NC_079447.1, from coordinate 15,347,638 downwards.
CCTGGCCAGTCGTGAAATAGCTGTCTCACCATAAGAGCTTGTGCAGCCTCTCTGGAAAAGCTGCACTGACTGAGCTGTACTGACAGAGTTGCTATTCAAAGCTATACGTCACAGTAACGTAGCATTGGTGCGGTCTTATGTCACACACATTTTCTAGCTGACATGTACTGCTTCAAGTCCGATTCACATATAGCCAAACACAAGCAACAAATGGGTTAACACCACTAATTACCAACATGCTTCTTGAATCAATATTGGGAACAAACCATAAATACCAATAAGAGCAAGTCTTGGGAGTCATTTGACATTGACATGAAAGCAGACTACTATATCTGTGATAGAATGTACTAAAGTATAATTCATAATAAGACAAGGAACACAGCATTTAAACAGTTTATTGTAATATAAAAATTGTATTTAAGCATGAAAACTTTCTTTACACTTTCCATGCATAATCATTTCTTTAGACTGTGATTATGGGCTATGACCAAAGATTTAATAGTACACAAATAATAGTGGACTAATATGTAAACTAAACATTACTTTATTATGAACTAATGACGAGTTAAGGAATGTGCTAATCAAGAACTAACTTTAATTACAACATGTCACATGGGTTCATGTGTGAACAATGGCTACCTTAATTACATGTTACCCTAAATACACATTCATTTTAGCTAAATGTAACTAACATGAACTCATGACCTGTAAATGTGTCATGGCTTGGCCCACATGGAATCTGCACGCGCAGAATTCCGCAGATTTTCAGGCTATCATTAATTCTGTTTATTTACTTGAGTAAATGTGTGTAAATCTATATTTATTCAGTTTTTAAATTAATTACAGTAAAATTATTGACTAATATGAAAATGTTCATCTGATTTATGTACAATGCAGTTTGTACAGTAATATTTTCTGTCTTTTAGTAGATATATTGACTGATTGATTGATTGATTTTATTTGACAATTCTAAAAAAATATACAAACAAGTCCAGTTAGACCAATTCATACATTTCAAAAACTGTCGAGGATAAAGTACACAAAAAAGCCAATATTATGTGAGAGACTTGCTTTGTTTACCAAATAAAGTGAATCTAATTGGATTTGCATTTTAAACATTAAATAAAAGTTAAAAAGATATTATTTTTAACTTCACATATTAAGGTTTTAGTTATGATACTCCCAAAATAATTCCGCAGATTTTTACCAAAATTCTCCGCAGAAATAGCAAAAAACGTCTGCAGATTCCGTCTGGCCCTAGTCATGACTTTACTTGAAGGGGCACATTTTCATTAACTCATTCTTATCTACTCATGAACTAATGATGAGTTAAGGCATGTGCAAATCAAGAACTAACTTTAATTACAACATGTCACATGGGTTCATGTGTGAACAATGGCTACCTTAATTACGTGTTACCCTAAATACACATTAGTTTTAGCTAAATGTAACTAACATGAACTCATGACCTGTAAATGTATCTGTGTCATAGCTAGGCCCACACGGAATCTGCACGCGCAGAATTCCGCAGATTTTTAGCCCATCATTAATTCTGTTAATTTACTTGAGTAAATGTGTGTAAATCTATATTTATTCAGTTTTTAAATTAATTACAGTAAAATTATCGACTAATATGAAAGTTCATCTGATTTATGTACAATGCAGTTTGTACAGTAATATTTTCTGTCTTTTAGTAGATATATTGATTGATTGATTGATTAATTGATTGATTGATTGATTGATTGATTGATTGATTGATTGATTGATTGATTGATTGATTGATTGATTTTATTTGAAAATTCTAACAAAAATATACAAACAAGTCCAGTTAGACCAATTCATACATTATTTCAAAAACTGTCGAGGATAAAGTACACAAATAAGCCAATATTATGTGAGAGACTTGCTTTGTTTACCAAATAAAGTGAATCTAATTGGATTTGCATTTTAAACATTAAATAAGTTAAAAAGATATTATTTTTTACTTCACATATTAGGGTTTTAGTTATGATACTCCCAAAATAATTCCGCAGATTTTTACTGAAATTCTCCACAGAAATAGCAAAAAACGTCTGCAGATTCCGTCTGGCCCTAGTCATGACTTTACTTGAAGGGGCGCATTTTCATTAACTCATTCTTATCTACTCATGAACTAATGATGAGTTAAGGCATGTGCTAATCAAGAACCAACATTTAATTACAACATGAGTCGCATGGGTTCATATGTGAACAATGGCTACCTTAATTATGCATTACCTTAAATACACTTTAGTTTTAGCTAAATGTAACTAACATGAACTCATGACCTGTTAATATATCTGTGTCATGACTTTACTTGAAGGGGCACATTATCATTAACTCTTTCTAAACTGCTCATGAACTAATTATGAGTTAAGGCATGTGATAATCAAGAAAACTTCAATTAAAAACAATTTAATTAGGAACAATGGCTACCTTAATTACGCGGTACCTTAAATACACTTTAGTTTTAGCTAAATGACCTATAAATAAACTCTAAATAACCTCATACCCTGTTAATGTGTGTCATCTTTGTGTCATGACTTTACTTGGAAGGGCACACTATCATTAACTCAGTCTTAACTACTCATGAACTCCTGTGCTTAAACATTATGTTCATTATGATGTAGACAGAACACTTTTATTATGTTTTTCAATGTAAACAGGAGTATATAAGTAGTTAAGAAAGAATTAATGATAATGTGCCTCTCCTAGAAGAGTGATGACATAAACATACATTAAAAGGTAATGAGTTTGTGTTAATACATTAACAAACATGTACTCACAAGTAATTAGGGTACTGAACATTCACTCATGTGAATCATGTTGTAGTTAAGGTTAGTTCTTGTTTAGTACAAGCATTAACTCATCATTACTTCATCTTGAAGTAACATTTAATTGTCATAAGTGCATCATTATTAATGTACTGTTATTGTAAAGTGTTACCCAAGTACTCTTACCTGCAATGATACTGGCCATTTGGAACTAC